>NC_048218.1:21317629-21465356 GCF_002007445.2 Ailuropoda melanoleuca
ATAAAAAAAAAAAAAAAAAATATATATATATATATATATATATAAATATTTTTTATATTATGTGTATGTGTGTATTCCCAAGAAACCCTTGTACATACACATACAGAGACATAGACAAGAATGTCCACTGCAACTTGTTCATTATAGCAAAACGTTAGAACTCTCCTAAATGTCCATCAACAGAGGATTCTAACAATGGCCTTAAAGATGGAACTTATGGAAATACGGGCAAAAGGTATCTGTCATGGGGATAAGAAACAAAGTAATCGACACACAAATCCAGGAGAATATAAGCATGTCTTAGAAAGAATTCATGTCAGGTAGAGTGTGGGATTTATAAAGGATATAACATGTAATATATCTATAAAAGTCTGATTAACATCAAATCATGGAAGGTTTTGCATAACATAGCAAGAAATGCATACTTTTGTCTATGGACTCTCTATAATAAAAGCATTGAGTTTAAAACACAACCATGGACAATAAGAAGACATAGAAATGTATGCCTTAATGAGGCACCTGTGTGGCTCAGTGGGTTGAGTATCGGACTCTTGGTTTTCACTCGGGTCATGATCTCATGGGTTGTGGTATTGAGCTCAGCACACTCATCAGGGAGTCTGCTTGCAGATTCTCTCCCTCTGCCCCTTCCCCGCCTCAAATAAATAAATCTTAAAAAAAAAAAAGTATGTCTTAAAGCAAAAAGACCCATAACAAACATTGGTGAATAAGCACTTTTACAATGTAGTATCACATTAACAGCAATAGTATACAATGAAGGAGGAATTATTGTTTAGTAAGAACTAAATCATATTGCAAGTCTTATGCAATAATCTACAAGGTAGAAGAAATGAAAATAATTTTAAAGGAACACATGGCAACATGGTTGATGAGCAAATAGTTTGTGGTTGAAGAGTAATGGCTAAAGTCCTGGGGCTGCTGACTATGTCATTATCACATTGTTCCTGGTCTGACGGACTTGGGTCTGTAGCTCAGTCATCCCCTGCTTAGAAAGAAGTAATGTGTCTCAAATCAGAGACATCTGCTGAAATCATGAATACCTTGTTTACCAAACTCAGTAATAGGAAAAGCCCGCTGTAGCTCAGGTGTTATTGTGCTGCCTTAATTAGAAAATAATATCTGAATTCATGGGAAATCAAGAAAACAAGGACAGCATGAAATATCAAAATGGAAAGCTTCAATAAAGAGTGATTTCATGCATAATTGTTCTAGTCCTCTCTCTTTTATTCAAATAAGTAACAAAAGGGTCATAATCAGAGAGGTGGATACTTTTTATTTTCTTAGGAACAAAGCAGTTTAGAGCTGAGTGAAAATATTATGCCAACAGTAAGCTTCACCAAAACATTATTAAACATTGGAAAACATCTGCTAACATATTTCCCAATACATTTTTAAAATATTTTCTTTGACATTTAGCCAAATATGTCTTTCTCTCATTTGCTATTTTTTGCAAGCTAGGTCAGAGCCAATATTCATATAATCAACAAATACATCCCCATATGATTTTTTAAAGGGCTATGTTTCCTGAGTGGAAAGTAATGTGAAGTCATTAGTATTACACATGACTTAAGAAGGTATGAACCACTATCACGACTATTGTTGAAAGTCATTTATTAAGCTCCCATGTGTGCAGCTGCTCTCCTGTGCATTGCATAAAGTGAATTGGCATCCATATTTGACAGTTGAAGACCAATACATGTAAAACAAACAAACAAACAAAAAGAGGCAACTCTCTTTGACAGAAACACATATAAAGGTAATGAGGCTAACCTTTTTTGAAACTCAATTTCTTTATACATTTAATAACATTGAATCCTCACCATCTTCTAATGTGTTTGGTTTCACTGTCCTTTTTGTCAAGGTGGAAAAACATCAGCTTGCACAACTGTAACAATACAGCCAATGTAGGTAGTGGAAGATTCAAATCCAGACGTCTCTGACACGAAACTTTGGCACTTTATATCAATGTCAAAGCATAACATTCTAGACGTGCTTAGCCCTATGTATACCTTTTAGTCTTTGGTCTTGGACACTACACATTCAGCTATTCCCTCTTTTGGGACTTTGAACAGGGAGCTTTCCAGATCCATTTCCTCCCCTCACCTACCTTATATTCCTGGGATGTTGGTTCCACGTGCAGATTCCTAATGAAAAAGCCAGAAATTTGCATACCTTAGATACAGAGCAGGACAAGCAACCTGGCAGGTCCAAGCACCAGCGGGTAACTAATGCAAGTGACCTATTAACCAAACTTAGGAAAACACTGGTTTTTTTCTCAGGAGCCTTCTCTGCTCTCTCAAGCCTAGCAAAGTTGTTCCTCTTGTATTCTCGTATGTCCCTCTATTTGTTTGTTTATATTGCTCACCTCACTAGTATTGTGATTGTCCTTTGACTTACCAATTCTCTTGAGCAGACTTAAATATGCTTTAGGTAAAGAATTATTTTATTAGTCTTTGCCTACCCTGCACCCAACTCCCTTCTTGGGATATTGTAGATGCTGAGTAAGTGAATAAATGACTGAATGCATGAATGATAAATGCCATTTACAAATGCCATTGATAAACAACTGGCTGACTACTGAACAAATGTTTCTATCAATTTTATCAATTTGCTTCTTCATTATAAAGAATAGAATCAGTTTTCACTGGTTGAAGCAGAAATATAATTAATTAAAAGTATGTAAGGTGGCATATAGAATCATTATGAGACAGGACTGAGGCCATGCTTCTAGGAAGAGAAAGTGAAAGAATGCAAAAAAAAAAAAAAAGTTATATGAAGACACTGTTGTTGTTGTTGCCACTGCTTTCACCTTCACTTAAAGCAAGGAAATTTACCACTCTCCAAACAAAACTGCCCCACACAGATGTTACCTCTGGCTCAAGAATTGACCTTGAACCACTGCTGTCCCCCAACACCAGACACCTCTACCATGGCTTACTCCAGCAAAGGATAGCTTGAGGCAGATGTGTGCTTTCACATTGCTCACTTAAGGTCTCACATGGAGACATCTGATCGAGGAAACACAGGTTGCATGCCCACATCCTGGCTGTAAGGAAAGCTGAGACTTTGACTTATTTCACTTCTCTGTTGAATAACATGGGAGCTTAGCCAAATATAAAAGGGCTAATCAAAAGATGACAGGTGATGACACATATTCACTCTAACAGTCACGTCTTTTTCTGCACCTATCATGTGTAAGACATACAGCCAGACTGGGGGTGGGTAGAGTTATCTTCTTTACATTAAAAAAGCTTAGGATTCACTTAGTTTCATAATTATAATGGCTTTAATGTGGTCTTCACGGTGCTGAATTTTTAGAACACCTATACGTTACTGAATTGACACATTTGGATAACCATAAGAGAAAGTAAATCCTCCAAAACTTTTTGATTAACTTTAGGAAATAAATTTGAGTGGCACATTGGTATAGAAGGGTAAAGCTCTTTCTTGTCTCCTGATAGTATTCATAAAAAGGTGAAAATAAAAACTTGGAAAGACTGACAATAAAATTTTATTGCTAGAATGAACTTATTGGTATGGAAATGAAAGTCAGGTGAAAGTTATTTAAAATGAGGAAAAGTGGAACACCAGAACTTAACAAGAACAAGACAATGCCTCAAACCTGACACACGGAGCATGCAAAGCATCCTCAGAGCATTGCTGAATTAAAATTCAAAATGCAGCCAAAGCAATGATGCACAATTTCTTACATTATACTTTAGTTCATACACACATTGATATATATTATACATTAAATTGATGAGGAATACATTCCTAAATATTCATGCCTGTTTTTCATGAATTCATTCAAGTAAGAAGATTCATTGATTTGCTGAGTTCAATATTTTTCTAATATTTTTATTGGAGTAAAATATATATAACATAAATTTACCACTTCAGCCATTTTTATGTATAAAGTTCAGTAGACATTCACATTGTTGCAAAGTATTGCCATTATCCATCTCCAGAAATTTTTCATCTCCCCCAACTGAAATTTTGTGCTTTTTGAACACTGACTTCCCATTCCCTCCTTCCCTCAGACCTGGAAACCACCATTCTACTTTCAGTCTCTGAATCTGACTACTTTAGATACCTCATATAAATGGAATCATACAGTCGTCATTTTGTGACTGGCTTGTTTCACTTAGCCTAAATTCTTTATCTGCAAGTTTTTCCATGTCATAGCATGTGTCTTGAGTTGAATGCTCCTTAAATATGTCCATCCCACTTTTCCTAGGAATCCTGGAAATATTCAAGATAGAAGACATGCTTTCAACAAAGCTGCGGGTCATGCTTGACATATATATGTTTTCTGAACTCCCATATGCAACCAATCACATTGACTGATTATTATTGTATTATTTTATCCCCCAAATAATCAAAAACTATGCATACTTCATTGCATCTTCATTGGTCCCACAGGAGTACTAGTCAACAAAATCTCTTCACTCTGCTACTCTGATAACTTGTCTACCTTGTTTCTCCATTTCTATTCTTCTCAGCCATCTCCATATAACAATCATGGTGATATTTCAAAAACAAATTAGATCATATCATTCTTCAACTTAAAATCTGTCTAAAGGATTCTAAGTCCTCTTAGACAAGCTGGTATTGAAGGCTCTATATGACTTAGCTTCTCCCACCTTCCCAAAATTTAGCTCTTGGCACTCATTCACTCACTTCCTTCTAGCAGCCCCTCAGAGCTCCAAGCTCTCACCCATGTCTCAGCTTCACTCTTCCATTTCCTTGGCATGCTCATCCTGCAATTCTCTCTCAATCTATCCTTCTCTTTGTTTCTTTACAGAGCATCTGGATGTTCTTTTCACCAAAACATTGACTACAATTTCAAATTTCATACTTGTATGTCTATTTGTTGAAATTATGCATCTCCCACTGGAGTGTAACCTCCATGAACCAGGCACCATGTTGGTTTGTATACTACCATAAAGCCAGGACTTGGCATGGTCCCTGGAACATAGTAGGCACTTTGTGAAGATTAAATGGATGAAGGAGTGACAATATGTGATAAAGTTGAAGAATAATTTTTCTCTAACATGTATATCTGACCATGAGTAGGTAAGATCACATATAGTTACTGAGAATTCCAGAGTCACCTCAGGCTATAAATTCCTTCAACTTACTAATTTGAGAAAACAAGAGATGTATATTCTTCATGATCATCCTTAAAGTTATTTATATCTACTTGCAATGATTTCCTCCCTATGCAAAGTTGCTACCATTGAAAATCAGGTTTAGAAACTTCCATAACTCTTTTTGATGCCTTAAAGTAAAATTATGAGTCAAATAAATAACCTGGTGCTCAAGGGTAAAGAGAAGAAGAAAGGAGGGGATAATACAAAAATTCATATTTAAAAAAATCAGATAAAATCAAATTTGTTTTGTTTAAAAAAGGACAATGCTTTTGAAGTAAGAATTTGGCTCTAATCTTGACTCTTAACTACTTTGTGAAATTTAATACATTAATTCTTTGCATTTTGCTGTCTTTAATATGAAATGAAATGCTTTTTCTGAAGCTACCTCCCTGGATTGTTGACATCATTAAAACAAAAATGGCATGTTATGCACTTGAAAGGGTTTTTCAAATATATTATGATGGTGTGTCTGTGTAGATATGGTTAAGTGCTGAATTCTTATACAATGGTAACACATGTAACATATACATAAAGCAAATCATAATTGCTTTATGGCTAACAGGTAGGAAACATAAAGAAAGAGATTTTTAGAAGAGTAACATTGTCAAATAATGGAATCCTTATAGGTTTGTTAAAGAGATAAATCGGTCAATTCATTGATTTTGCTGTTGAATTATTCCAGAGAAAATAGCTGAAAGCAATGGCCACATTGTGTTTGACACGCTCTATTTCACAATATAATTCCCAGTTTTCCACTTCTACTGAGAGTTATGTGAACTGTTTTTCATTAAAACCATGGCATATTTTGATTTTCCACTTCAATTTTCCCAGGGAGAGAATGTCTCTGAGACCACTCATTTGTGCTGCACTCCCCTTGAGAAGCACCACTATTAATTGGAACAAAAATGTTTGGATAGCAAATGTCACTGAATCTCTCAGGATATCTCATGCCTCTGCAGCTATGTGAAAACATAAAGCAAGTCATGGCTGCATTATCTGAATAAGCTAAGGAAACAAGAGGTATCTTAAATTTTGCCAATGTGTTAAAAATAGCCTGACCACTTGGACTGAATTAACCAGTTAATAACATTTACTACATATCTATTGTTTGTCAGGTATTTAACCTAGTTTTAAGGTTACAAAGATGAGCAAAAAAATGGCCCCTGTCCCTATGGGATATATGGTTCACCGAAGAAGAAAGAAAAAGTGCACTGTACTGTTGGCACACCAAAAGGAATAAATGTGCCTTAGGAAATGTGGACTAGTTAGTTATTGCTGTGAAACTAATCACTGATATTTAGTGGCTTAAAACAACTAGCGTTCATTTAGCTTTCAAATCTGAAAAGCAGCTAGCAACTGGCCTTGCTCTATGTTCCATATGCTGATCCTGACTTTGCTAGCACATATCTGGAGCTTCAGCTGAGACATTGAGCTGACTCAATTCTGGTCCATGGGCCACTCCATCTTCAGTGTGTTAGTCCAGACTCGTTTATATGGCTGTCACAGAGGACAAAGACAGAAATGCAGAAATGTGAAAGGAGTCTTGAAACCTACGATGGAACTGGCATTATGTCTTGGCTAAAATGTCCTATGAGTCAAAGCAAGTTGCAGGTCCAGCTTAGATTCAAGGGGTAGGAAAATGGATCATGGATACAGGGAGGGGGATAATTGCTGCCGTTTTTGCAATCTGCTGCAGCATACAGTTAAAAAAAAAAAAAGTGATTTTGACCTGTGTCTTGAAGTTTACATTAGACAAGAGAAGGATATTCCTTGATAAGACTAAGGACAAGGATGATTCTGAGTTGAATATAGTTTATATATTCTTTCATTTTATTCCAAGAGTATTATACAAAACTAAGATTTTATGGCTAAAAAACATAAACTCAGAGAAAGAGAAAGTTACTCAAGAGAAGCTGTACAGATAACAAATCATGAGTAATAAATTGACCCACGTTGGTTTGACTCCAAAGGTGTTATAATTCCAGTTTTACTGCACCATCTGCTTACAAACAATACAGGAAATCTCCCGAAATGTAATATTGTCCATGTAGTATGTTCTGAAACTTCTGACCTTCCTTACTAAAAGTAAGAATCTTTACTTTCCTTCATATTTTTAATCACTTATCCATTTGTTAGTTGTATATTATTTGTTCATTTTATACATTTGTTTACCATTTACACGTGACATATATAGTTGTTGTATCGGAAATGTTGACTGTCTACATAGAATCTTTCTTTCATTCCTAAAGGAAATTAATTTGAGCCCATGTGACTCAGGGCCTCTGTCCTTAGCTGCAGAAGTATATCCTTCTTATTCTAAGCCAATCAATGCATGATATTCTGATGGTGACTCCCCTTAGTCCAAGGGCAGTCACATGACCTAAATTGAACATGTCTGGCTGAGGTCATGAACTTTGGAAAGTTGCCTGTTGAGTAGGAACAATGAAACATGTAGTTATGGTTATAATAAGCATTCATTTTGTGACAAGAAAGGAAACCAGACATACATAATTGCTCCCGATTGCTCCCTTATAGGATGGGCAGATGGTGAAAATAATCTGACACTTTATATCACTAAGCCATTGATCTTACTCTCACTCCACTTTGGATTTCCAATTAAAAGACATAATGCTTTTATAAAAATTGTGTAGGTCAGTTTTGTTTTTGTTTTTGTTGTTATTATTTGCTATTACTTGTAGCCAAATAAAGATCTGCTGATCTAGACCTCCTAATGTCCACCGTACCATCCCCTATTCTCTACCACCGCCCTACAGTCTTTTTCTGTTTGGCTTCTTGAATTATTCCTCTGCAAAATAGCTTGACTTCTGTTTACTCCATTATTGACCCAAATTCATTTAGGATCCCTGCTTTTTATCTTACCCAAAGCTTTGATAAATAACCTAAGCTTTTCCTAGAAATTCAACTTCTTACACAGCCTAGACTAGATTTCTCAAGACATGATACAGACCCCAATACTTGTACCATTAATTTTGGAAGGATAGTAAGGAAGTTGGGGTGGGACATTGAAAGAGGTTAGGTTGGTCAAGTAAATTCAGATTAACTTGTGAAGGGCCTCATTTAAGATTCTAATGAATTTTGTCTTCTTTTTGAGAGTTTAACATTATTACCATTAATGTGAATACAAAAAGGATCTGACAATGGAAAAAAAATTCATGATCCCTGGGATTTCAGGGGGAAAAAAAGCAATGTTAAAACATTGAAGAACTGTCAGTTTGTTTTAAAAATACAACTAGAGATGTTGATGGATATCATCTAGAATGTAGATAATATAGAAGTCTGAGATAAGATCATTAAGAAATAAAATGTAGCAGTAAAGATGGAAATAAGGGAAGAGATTGAGTAGTGTTTCTTATTAGTTTCTTACATAATGAAAGAACTACATATAAGCAAAACAACACATATTGTGGCCTTAGCTCACATTACATATATTAAAAGCTATTAAGTGAAAACAAAACTTTCCAAATTATGTTCCATTGGATATGTTAGATCAAATGAAAAATGAAAATAAGGTTTGACTCATAATTCACATCCTATAAAAAGTATTTATCATTATATAAATTGCCATTCAAATAAACATTCTTCCTGGTATGACAAAGTGGTCTCATTTACTGCCTATGATTTTCTGTTTCATGTACTTGTTTTCTATAACTCAGATCAAACTGAACATCTAATTGCATCATCTTAACAAAGACACAATTTGACATTGTAATTTCAAAAAAAAAATTCTGATTACTCTGCCTACCATAATGTTGAAATGTTATAATTACTCAATTTAAATTTGATGAATGAATAAAAATGATTCTTCCACTTCTGATCCACAGTAGTCAATAAATGTTCTTATATACCAAACCTCAGGCATTGTATTATCTACTTTATAAACCTGGGAAATTTTTTTTATCTAAAACAAACATGCATAAAATTTATTTTATTATCACAAAAATGTAAGGCAATATAGCTCATAATAATTTATATTCATGAAATAGATATATTATTAGAATGTCTAGGATAGTTAAACTGTCCTAGACATTTATGATTGCTTTATGATTGCTTTAGTTTACTGTTGCATCAATATATTAGTTCAAACTAGGTTTTAAAAATAAACTGACTTGAAAGCAAAACAAAAAATAGTAGAATTCTTGGAATCAAGGATTACAGTGCATAATTTGCTTTTCAATGGTTCCAAATGTCACTATGTTTAACAAATTTGTTTTGACAAGAAAACTTACCTAGAACTCTCTACTTTAATTAAACTTACATACCCGGATAAAGCATATTCCAGCATAATACATCATTTTCAGAAATAAGACTTTCACTTTGGGGCAAAGAAAGTAATTAAAAACTTGAAGAATTGATTATAAGCAACTTAAGAAAGTGAAGTTTATTTCTGTGGGAAGGGGACAAATTAAACGAAAAGCATGATTAGCATAAATCAGTATTTGAATGTATGAACATCTGGGAAGACATTTAGTTATTCTCAGAGAACTGAAAACTTACCACCAGAATGCATAGTCAGCTAAGTCAATGGTTTATTAAGTGAATATTTCTTGAACATGTCGTACGTTGCAGTCCATGCCCTACTCCCCGGAGGTTTATTTCCTAGGTAGAGAGGCAGATGCCTTTCACTCTTCTGGATATAAAATGCTCTAAAAAATAATGTGAATAATGACGGAGCAGTAGTATTGAACAGACCAGGTCAATGTCACAGACATACAAGAACAGTCAGTGAATATGGTAAACGTCAACTGGGAGATACCATAACTGTCACAAATGAAAACAGTAAAATAGCTTTGTTTTACTGACATGATTAAATAATAGAATCAACCTACTATGAGAGCTAAATGTGACCCCCTATCAAGGATTTTTCAAGCTCAGCTAACACATCAACCTAGAAATTTGTTTTGTCTATAAATTAGATATAACCTTTATAATATATTCATATCTGATAAAAGTACAGCATTTATAGAAAGGATTTTGGAATTAGATATAAAAGCACATTTTAATAGCTTGACTGGACTACCTTTAAGGTTAAACTAGTTCGTTACTAAAGTTATTCTCAATCCCCATTGCCTGCTTTAAAAACACAATTTAAATGTTAGCTTCTCTCCTCTACTATGCATTCACTTCAAGAAGATGGCTTCTCAGCTTTGAGTTGACAGGGTGATTATTATTCACTAATAGTCAATGAAGGCTTGTGAATATATTCAGGAATGGATAAATGAAGGAATGAATAAATAAATTATGACATTCTGTGCTCTGTGTCGAGGTGAGGGAAGGCATGTAACTTCTTGAAGCAGCACACCATTAATACACCTGACAGTTCCCCTACAGTGATACTTCCCTAGCTTTTAAAAGGAAATTACTTTAGGGGCCCCTGGGTGGCTCAGTCAGGTAAGTGTCCAACTCTTGGTTTTGGCTCAGGTCATGATCTCAAGGTCATGAGATAGAGCCCAACGTCGGCTCCCTGCTCAGTGGGGTGTCTGCTTCTCTTCCCCTCTCTCTCCGTCTGCTCATCTCCCAACTCATCCTCTCTCTCTCTCTCTCAAATAAATAAATAAATCTTTTTTTATTTTTTTTATTTTTTTTAAAGATTTTATTTATTTATTTGAGAGAGAGGACAGCCAGCGAGAGAGGGAACACAAGCAGGGAGAGTGGGAGAGGAAGAAGCAGGCAAAGGAGCCTGATGTGGGGCTCGATCCCAGAATGCCAGATCACGCCCTGAGCCAAAGGCAGACGCTTAAGGACTGCGCCACCCAGGCGCCCCAAATAAATCTTTTTTAAAAAAGGTAAATTACTTTAAAGTTTCCCAAGAAAGGCAAGTAGTCAGAATATCACATACATATATATGTTACACACACATGTACACATATATATTTTATGTGTATGACTTCCACCAATAACAAAAAAGGAAGTCCCCGTATGCAGGAAGAAGCCAGGTGGACATTAAATAACCGGAAGGCCAGACGGCAGGAGGCCACTTCACACCGCTTTCTTAACATGCCGTTGCTCTAGCTCTTCATTTTATACGCAGATAAAAGCCAAGACACATTCAATCACCTCGTACTTTGTTGAGTAATTTTGGGATCCACAGAGAAAAGAGGCACTTTTACTCAAAAATATACAAACTTTAAAGGATTGGCTAATATCATATATTTAAAAAGCATCAAAGTATACAGCTTGACAACATAAGAAGCACGAGGAAATGAAGTCAAATCCATATAGATTTTTAAAGGATACTTAAAATATATATTTTGTAAAAAAGGGGAAGCAGAATAAAGGTCAAGTATAATTTGAAAATATATTTAAAGATATATTTTGAAAATACAGTTAAATATTATAAAATCTACATTTGTTTAAGAAAATTTTTTGTATGTATGCAATGAAGGACAGTCACAATATTTGTTAAGAAGAATAAATAAGAGTTGGACATTGAGGGCAAAAAACAGTGTTAGTGGAAATTTAAACTACTAGAATCTGTGCCATAAACTTCTACTGATTGTGGAAAAATGTGAATATTATTTGTCATTCTCCCCTGTTGGATATATGAAACCATACATGCGCAGCATATATTTGTTAGCTATATACTATCAGACTTGGACTGAATTCTACCACTGCTCTTCTGGGTCTCCATCTTAAAGATGGCTGACTGTAAGATTTCTTGGCGTCCATAATTGTGTGAGCCGATTCCTTATAAAAAATCTCACATATATATATGTGTGTGTATGTGTATATAATATATACTATATATATATAGTATATGCCAATCTCTCTCATATAGATATCCTCACATATATATCTCTCTCTAGAGAACCCTGACCAGTGCAGTAAGTGATCATTGCACTACCTTAATCAATTTAGGTTATTCCACTTATTCTGTGTAATAGAAGACTCAAGCTCCGAAGTAAGTTAATGATTCAATATTTATCTTCTTTCAACCCTAAAACTTACACTTAAAGTGATCCTAAAAAGTATAATTTGTGGAGTTTTAATGAGATATAGTTCACGTAATATATAATTCACCCATTTAAAGGCATAATTCAATTTTTTTAGTATATTAACAGAGTTGTACAACCAAGATGACGATCCAATATTAGAATATATTTGTCACATCAACATGAATCCCCATATTCATTAGTAGCTGTTCCCCACCTCCCTTCCACCTCCTACAAATGCTTAGTCCTAGTACATCACCAGTCTCCTTTCTGTCATACATTTGCCTATTCTAGACATTTCAGATCAAGGCAATCGTGTGATATATGATATTTGTTGACAGAATTCTTTCATTTAGCACCATGTTTCTAACATTTATCCATATTGTAGCTTGTATTAATACTTTATTGATAAATAATACCCATTGTGTGGCTATACCACATTTTATTTACCTATTCATAAATTGATGGACATTTAGGTTGTTTCAACATTTTTGCTATTATAAATAATGCTACTATGAATATTCATGTACAGGTTTTTTTTTTTAAGATTTTGTTTATTTATTCGACAGAGATAGAGACAGCCAGTGAGAGAGGGAACACAAGCAGGGGGAGTGGGAGAGGAAGAAGCAGGCTCATAGCGGAGGAGCCTGATGTGGGGCTCGATCCCACAACTCCGGGATCACGCCCTGAGCCAAGGCAGAAGCCTAACCACTGTGCCACCCAGGCGCCCCCATGTACAGGTTTTTGTGTGGGCATGTTTTCATGTCCCCTGGGTGTACTTAGGGGTGGAATTGTTAGGTCATATAGTAACTCTATGTCCAACCATTTGAGGAACTTCCAATACATTTTGAAAAGCGCTTTGATTTCCCAAGACCATCAGAAATGTGTAAGAGTAACTATCTCCACAACTTCACCAACAGTCGTTACTATCTGCCTGTGATTATAGCCATCCTAGAAAGCCTGAAATGCCATTTCAAGGTTTTGATTTCTATCTCCCTACTGACCAGTAATGTTGAGGGCATTTTCATATGCTCATTGGCTATTTACATGCCTTCTTTGGAAAAGTTTCTGTTCAGATTTTTGTCCGTATTTAATTGTATTCTTTATATTTCTACTCTTGGGCCATAATTTTTTTTTGAGATCCAAATCCCTTTTCAGAGATCTGAATTTCAAATATTTACTCCTGCTTTGTGGGTTGCCTTTTCAGTTCTTTGATAGCATCATTTGCAGCACAAAAGTTTATAACTATGATGAAGTATATAATTTATCTTTTTTTCTTTTGGTGTCATATCTAAGAAATCATTGCTTAACTCAAGGTCAGAAAAAAAATGTTTTCTTTTTCTGAAAGTTCTGTGGGGTGCCTGTTTGACTCAGTCAGTTAAGCATCTGCCTTTGGCTCAGGTCATGATCCCAGAGTCCCAGGATTGATCCTCTTGTTGGGCTCCCTGCTCAGCGGGGTGTCTGCTTCTGCTTCTCCCTATGCCCCCGCCTTTTCCCCACCGCCCACCCCACAACTCATGCTCTCTCTCTCACTTTCTCTCTCAAAAAAATAAATAAAATCTTTTTTTTTAAGCTCGCTCTGGTAACTGCCTTTTATTTTTTTTAATTTATAATAATTTTTATTATGTTATGTTAGTCACCATACAGTACATCTTTAATTTTTGATATAGTGTCCGTGATTCATTATTAGTGTATAGCACCCAGTGCTCTATGCAATATGTGCCCTCCTTAATACCCATCACCGGCCTATCCCAACCCCCTACCCCCCTCTCCTCTGAAGCCCTCAGTTTGTTTCCCAGAGTCCACAGTCTCTCGTGGTTCAGTCCCCCTTCTGTTTACCCCCCTTCGTTCTTTCCTTCCTTCTCCTATCGATCTTCCTGCTATTTCTTATGTTCCATAAATGAGTGAAACCATATGATAATTGTCTTTCTCTGCTTGACTTATTTCACTTAGCATAATCTCCTCCAGTCCTGTCCATGTTGCTGCAAATGTTGGGTAATCGTTCTTTCTGGTGGCTGTATAAAAAAATAAATAAAATCTTAAAAAGTTCTGTAATTTTTGCTTTACATGTAAGTCTACAGTATATTTTTAGTTAATTTTGGTGAATGGTGTGAAAAACTTCAATGGTATTATTTTCCATGTGCATATCTACTTGTCCCAATATCATTTGTTGCAAAGACTATTATTTCCTTATTGAATTGGTTTTGACACACTTGCCAAAAATCACTTGACTATAAACATAAGGACTTATTTCTGTACTCTCAATTCTATTTCATTGACCTACATATGTCGTCTATACCAACACCACACTGTCTTGGCTACTGTAACTTTGTAGTAAGCTATGGACACAGAAAGCGTGAGTCTTCCAACTTTTTTCTTTATTTTTAAGATCATTTGGCATTCTAAGTCCTTTGCTGTATTAGTTTGTTGGAGCTACTGTAACCAAATTCTATAATTAGGTGACTTAAGCAAGAGAAATTTATTTTCTTGCAATTCTGAAAGCTAGAAGTATGAGACCAAGAAATCAGCAGGGTTAGTTTCTTCTGAAGCCTCTGTCCTTGGCTTACAGATGGCCATCTTCTTGTAGATTGTGTCTTCACATGGTCTTCTCTTTATGTCTGCCTGTGTCCGAATTTCTCCTGCTTGTAAGGACACTGTTAGTATTGGATTAGGGCCCAGCCTAATGATCTCATTTTAACTTAATTACCTTTTGAAGGATACTCCCTTTGAATATGGTCACATTCTCAGGTACTAGGGATTAGGAACTCAACATATAGATTTTGGGAGAATGCAATTCGTAACACTTGCAGAACCATATACATTTTAGGATCAGTTTTTCATAAAACAAAAAGAAACCGGGATTTTTCTATGTATTATATTAAATCTGTATGTCATTTTGGGGAATATTGCCATCTTAACAATATTGTTTTGTGATCCAAAACACAGGATGTGTTTCTATTTATTTAGATCTCCTGTAATTTCTTTCAATAATGATTTGTTCCTTACCTTAGGGAGAAAATAGCTGGTCTTGAACTTTCACCCTAAGTGTGAGCTGTGTCAGGGTGATTAGAATCCAGTTTTGTTGCCTGCCTTATTATTTTGGGCAAAGTGAGGGAAGCGAACTCCAGTACTCCTGAATGCACTTGTTAGAATACACTTTCTGCAACACAGAGCTACATGGTATAAAAATTTCTAGTGTCCTGTCACTCCCAGATTAGAACTGTGGCCCTAAGACTGAGAGCCATGTGGAGAAGGAGCTCTGTCTAAGCTACGAGCAGAGCAGAGGGGGCAAGTTGAGGTCAAATACCACAAACACTTTGTTTTTACTGTGATATAGTAGATTTTCTTGAATAAGTACTTTTCCGTTTGATGTATGCCCTCAGTGTCGTTTCCAGAGACTGTTCATGATTTTTGCCTGTTAAATGACTGTATAGCTGAGACAACATCAACTAAGCTCTTTACACAATGACTCTGACATTCTCAGGGCCCTTAAAAAAAGGTAAGTTTAATTGCCTTTAAACCTGAAAAAATTTCATCAGTCTTTCGTAATCTTAAGATCATAAAACTTTTTAAAGATACTTAAAAGCATATCCAAGTGAATTCACGATAACTTGCATGTCTTTTTGTGCCCAAGATGACAATCTAGAGGATTTCAAATCATTAAGAAATAAACAACTTCTTAGTTTTATTTACATTCACTAATTTTTATGTTCTTTCTTGGCACAACAATTTAGTGATAACAAAATAATTGATTAGGAAGACTCAGCATAATGCATTCTGTCCTCTTCATCTTCATCAATATTGTTGACTAACATCTTTGTGTGTATATTTCATTACAGACTAATGATTTTTTTAACATTCACTGTAAGGCAAACTCAATCAATATTCTTTTGATCTAAAATTATTTCCACTTGGCCAATATGATCCTCTGTTAATTTAGTCTCTGGGTCATTGTCATGAACCAATGAAACTTGAAAGCTGTCTTACCTTCTGACATAGCAATGCATTCCAGGCTTACTCTGTACCTTTCAATTTCAAACATGATGAATTCATTTCTCCAAGGGGTCATGATTCCATTTAGTGGAAAAATGGTAGTATGGAAGAACAAGAGTCTGGATACTTAGATGAATCGCAGGTTTGAAATTGCTCCTGGGACATTTCAATGGATATAGCCAGGAAAAAAAAAGGAATTTTTAATTTAATGTTATTTAGTAATATTTTACAGACACAATACAGGTAAAAGGACATGGTTCTCTTAAAAATTCTTGTTTCATTAATTCTACTTCTCATTGTCAGTTTTGAAATAGAAGTAAGAAAGAGTTAGCTTTTGCTTTGGATCTGCTTGTTAAGCAAGATCATTTTTTCATGTTGTAGAAATTCATCATCCAATGTTATTCCAGTGAAAGCACAGAAATAAAAGGCTGAGAGGGGAGTTTAAGCAGTTGCAGATCCAGACGAGAGAGCAAGGAACAAACACTTGTAGAATTTGTGACAAGAATTCCTCTCATGTTCTTTTCATTCTTTCCAAATCTTAAATCTTTGCATGAAATGAGATATAAACAGGCCTTATTAAGCCTTAGCTAATTGG
The DNA here is from genome assembly GCF_002007445.2 of Ailuropoda melanoleuca. Classification (NCBI taxonomy): domain Eukaryota; kingdom Metazoa; phylum Chordata; class Mammalia; order Carnivora; family Ursidae; genus Ailuropoda; species Ailuropoda melanoleuca. The sequence continues at coordinate 21,334,339 of NC_048218.1, forward strand.
GATCTCCATCTACTCTATCTGTAGCAGAAACAAGAAAGAGTTGACACAGTAGCGAGTGTCTTGAACTTTGATTCCAGATGGATAAAGGTCAACCTTTGGCTTCGCGACTTTGTAACTACATGATCTGGACAAATTTCTTAAGCAGACTTTGCCGGAGTTCCTTTTTTATGTGAAAAGGGGCAGATGATAATTGTTTCTATTAGGAACAGCTGCTATGAGGATTGAATGAGTTCATGTTTACAAATGTATATAATCTTAAATGAGTTAATATGTACAAAACAGTTATAAACAGCACGTGGCACAGATTGTTAAATAAACCCAATATGATCCTTAAAGAATTCTTCCTAACAATGGGAATTGTTAGAACACAGTGTTTTCCTTCATGATGAGTGACAATCTTCACCCAGTATTTTTCTGAATTATTGAAACCTTTCCTGAGAAAATATGACTAAAGATATTTACAAATACTTTTTTTTTAAAAAGCTTGTGCAAAAAGCAAAAGCATGGATAAACTATTTGACAGAAAGTGTTTATCAATCTTAAATACCTATTATTACTACTATATAATAGTTTAAATCAAAATAATTGATGATTTGGGAAAAGAACACTTTAAAAATCAAATTAAAGGGTGGCTATTTACTCTGAATATTCATAAAAAACACATAGCACTTCCAAGGAAGATTTATAGCAGTAGAGGAAATGACCCTTAAGGTGGCTGTTCTTCCTTCTACTCGTCTTTTATAATAAGAATTTGCCTCAATTGTTGTCTTTGATGGAGGCTATACCAGATGTGCTCCTGAAGGCTCTTAAAACATACGATGTTCCTGGGGGTTAATTTCTGCTTCCATGGAAACTACCCTGGTGTGCCCCAGTTTTAAATGACTTCCTGCAGGCTGACACTTGGAGGCCCCTGCTCAGAGAAACACCTTTCTTAGGACTGGAGCAACAAACAAAATGAGAAAAAACTTTCATGTTTACCCTCTTTTGCATTAAATATACCAGTTAACATTTTCAATGTTTAGGAAATGATTTCTTAGCTATGATATATTTTTTAGCAATGCTGGTAGCTTGGCAATGCTGGTAGCACAAGAACATTTCTCTTGACATGGAAGAGGTGTGTTATCCCCACTGACAAAACAATCATTAGTAGGTGATTTGTTCACTAATTAATTTATCTGACAAGCATTTGTTTGATGTGCAAACAGGATAAGAGGTAATTAAGACCCAGATGCTGACCCCAAGAATCTAGCTATCTGAAAAACAAACCCACAAAAAAGAAATTATTCTAAGAGACGCTGGCAGATGCAGTGAGTACTAAGTATACAGGATAATATGTATTTAGAAAGTATACATTACTAAGCATGGAGAAGGACTGGTCATGGAAACCTCTTTTTAGAGCAGGTAGGGAGCCTAAGGAACAGGGTAGTGAGAGGGCAAGCCAGGTATGGAGAAGAGGAACATTTTGGCATCTGGATATATGTAGAATGTGGCAAGTTATTTGGGATTGTGGGAATAAAAATACAAAGGGGAAATTTAAAAAGTGCTTGAAGATACAGATAATATGGAAAGACACGTTATTGTTATATTGTGGCGCTTAGCCCATATCTTCTAGGAAAGGGGAGCCCCTGAAAGCTTTAGAGCAGAGAAGAAGCATAGTTAGATTTGCATTTTAAGCAGGTCCCTCTAATGGCTATGTTGAAAATGGGACATTCAAGAGGCCTGAAAGGGGGTATATAAGAGGGTTCTACTGTAGGGTTCTAGACCAGAAAACATGAAAGCCTAAAATAACACAATGAAGAAAGCTAGAGGGGAAAAAATATTAAATATTTGCATGGGATAAAATTCAAAAGAATTTGACTTGAGGAAGGAATGGTTGAGAGGGAGAGTATCCACTGATGTGGGAAGCAAAGGCAAAAGAAAAGTTAAATTTCCTTAGCCCTACGGTCATTGACAAGTCCTTGAAACAAAGTGACCTTCCTCTAGGAACTCAGCTGCCTCCATGTCAATATTTGGCTAAGAGCAAAAGGCAATCTTAGCTATACATTATCTTGACCCCATAGAATCCTGTGAGCATACTTTAACATATAAAAATCCCTTTGGAAACTTCTTTTACCTCTACCCCCAAGATATATGTTGGTAATCATCCCCCAAGCATATGGCCCCCTAATAAACATCTGAAGGGTCTCATTCATAGGGTTTTACTTTACAGTAATAACTGATCTTTTCCTAACAATAGCTAACCCCCTCAAGATCCTGGAAACCTTGTTTCCAAAATACCTTGGAGGCTTACGTTATCCTTCACCCCCTCCCAACATGGAAGTATGTGATCAGCCACTCCTCATGACGCTGGCGCATGTGTCCTGTCCCCGTGCTTTAATAAAACCACCTTTTTGCACCAAAGACTTCTCAAGAATTCTTTCTTGGCTGATGGCTCCAAACCTCACCACTTTAAAGTCATCCACTAAGACCCTGTTCTCTTTTAGGTCACTAGTGATTCCAACAACTGAGAGGGCCAGCCTTGGGTATGATGAGTGCCGGGTATCCTTGGGTCACCCAGGTAGAGATGACCAGCAGGAAGCTTTATATCTGAATTTAAAGTGTAGGGAAAACCAGTGAGCTAGACATAAAACGTGGGCTTCACACACATCTTGGCAGTCATTAACTTCAAGCAATAGGTGCAGTCCCCCAGCATAAATGAGCAGACAAAACAGCAATGATCCAAGTATAAAGTTCAGGGAATGTTGAACTATCCATGCTGTGCCTCCTAATTAATGGCGTCAGTATAAAAGGGAAAAACCGGTCTCAAACTTTTGGTGAAAAAAATACGGAATAACTGAGAGTTCAGTGGCAACAAGAGAGTTTGGGATTATCATAGCTCATAAATAAGATAGACCATATGCATGAAAATTAGAAGCCTTTCTTCTTCTATCTTTAATCCCAATTCATAGAAAATACCTATGTTAACGGTATTGTTTGTTATTAATTCTGGTGAATAGTTTTATGACTAATCTACACCCCCTCCCCTATAAAAGATTATTAAATTAGTCCCTGAATTTTTCTTTTGAATTTTTTCTGTTGTTATACTTCCAATATTTATTCTTAGTATTATGAAAGAATATAGTATTTGTATCCTATTCTAAAATCATAATTAAGCTTCCATTTTTAACTATAAATTGCTTCTAACTTTAAAAACACATTGCTGGTGTTTACAATACTGTGACTACATAAATATTTATTACTTTCGAACCAAAGTGCAGGATTGGATCCACAGTAAAGGAAATGTAAACTTTGAACCTCTATCTATGTCCCTTATAGGAAAATATTATAGACATTTTTAAAATAAAGTGAGTCAGCTTTATTTTATGAGTTGCAGAAAGGGTGACACAAACCAGAATTGTCAATTCAATTTTTAATGTATCACTTTTATTATTCTCCCATGTCATATCCCTGCTTTTTAATATTTATTCTGTTTGTATGTCTTCTGGTTCTACCTAGAAAGGAATTATCTTTTCTTTCTTTCTTTTTTTTTTATTAGAATTATCCTTTCTTTTAGTGTTCTGTGCTGCAGATAATCTGCCAATCTGCTCCCTTTTAATTACCGTTTCCCCCCCCCCCAATTTTCCAAATACCTGGTTCAGCATTAGTGTCAGACAAGTAAGATTGAATCACTAAGCTTGGAGGCCAACACTTTTCTCCTGGGCCCTCCTGTACCACAGAGGCTAGAAAGTCAAAAACAAAACAAGCAAAAGCCTAAATTTCCTAAATTCCTTTACAATTTGGGTTGTACAAATTACATTAAAAGGGAACTGATAGGGCAGTGAGTAAGGAAAGGGTTAAGGTATAGGCGGGGAGGGATAGGGGGCCCCTGACTAGGCTCTCAAGCTATTTCTGGCAGACAGCAGCACTAAGCCTAAGTGAATAAGAAATAAGGGAATAGACCAGACCCCCTGGCCCTGGACCCCGGGAGTATTTGCCTTTGGCGGCTACATTGTAATCACAGAAAATGACCAGACCTCAAAGAAGTAAGTCATAAAGGGTGTTGTCAGTTTCCTTGCTCAAACCGACAGGGCACAAGAATCTCAAAGCCACAGGCTTCCTGGTCAAGTTTTCAATAAAAGACAGGCCCTAAAAACCCTTAGTGGCAACCCTGTTGGGACCCCTCTCAGTCCTAAGAGCTTTTTCTTTCCTTTCTGCTCTCACCTTCACTTAATGAACTTTCACTTCACTTCACCTTTTTGTGTCCACGAGATTTATTCTTTGACTCTGTGCGACAAGAATGCCACAGTAGGATAGGTCCCATGCTTAAGCCGTTCTCTTGCTCCTGAGCACAGCAGCAGAGACCCACTTGCTCTCCAGGGCCCACAGTTCTGGTGGATCCCAACAAGGAAGTGCGTGCCTGTGGTCAGCATGCAACAGTTGTCATGCTGATTTCAGTAACAGGAGGGGAGTCAATACAATGGAGGTCCAACCTAAAGCCTGCTTTTCTAGACCTTCCAACATGTCAGTGTCTACCAATTCAGTACTTTCTGCTTCAAGTGATCATATGCTTTTTGTTATGTGCAGATACCTTTTGCCTGACACACATTCCTTAGTTTATCGTTAGAGTAAAAATACAAAAATATATTACATTTATATGCATATTAATATATTTGAAAATGCATACAAAATGTACTTAATATAATTTTTTTTTATCTCCGTGAAACTTTAGAAGTTCTGGCATTTAATGAGACCTTGAGAAGGCAAGGAGAAGATATCCGTACCCAGTCTGATATCTAATCTATAAATATTCATATTTTTATTAATAACTAAAACAGATTGAGCTAAAAGTATACATATTATTATGAACAATTACACCTACTTTTATGCATCTTTTGCATTAGATGGATTTAACTGTTTCTTTTTTTAAATCTATGTTCTATATACTTCTCACTATGAAATAGATGTTAAAGTTGTGCTGGAATTTGACAGGGAAATATTAACCTCGCATGCACACATTCTAGGACTAATGGTTTATGCTCTGTTCTAAATTTGACACTTTAGACTATGAAGAACCTTTGTTTCCATTGTCACTTTATTCATCATTTAAATATAGTATCTTGACAGTTGCTGGAGGCATCTGCAAGGCCCTGGACTGTCTTGATTAAATGCTAATGAGTAATTTTGAATGGAAATTTCTGTCAGGATAGACTGGTTTGAAAGGCGTATTTTGCTAAAATGTTTCATCGGATACTATCAATCCCTTCTTACAAAAGCACTGTCCACACTGTGGTTTAGTTGTTTATCTTTTTCCTTGCTTTTTCAAACATGAAATTCAGCTGTAAAGGCTGTTGTTAGATCTGAAAATCTTGGAAAAGAAACAAATGAGAGATACCTCGGGTTGTACATAACTTTGCAATTAATTTGAAATAGACAGAAAAACATATTCCATTTTAGAAATAGTAACAAGAAAATTAGGAACACAACCATGGATTTTACAAGAACTTGAAATAGAAGCTGTTTCTTGTCAATGATGGTCTCCTGGGCTCAGTGCTTCAGATGCAAGGTTGAGCATAACAAGGTGATTTAACAAGGCTGGTGAGTTGCACACACGTGCAAAACACACAGAAAATAGAGTGGCGGGGCCCTTGGGTGGCTCGGTTGTTAAGCGTCTGCCTTAGGCTCAGGGCGTGATCCCAGAGTTCTGGGATCGAGCCCCACAGTGTCCTGGGATTGAGCCCCACATCAGGCTCCTCTTCTGGGAGCCTTCTTCCTCTCCCACTCCCCCTGCTTGTGTTCCCTCTCTTGCTGGCTCTCTCTCTGTCAAATAAATAAAATCTTTAGAAAAAAAAAAAGTGGCATCTAGGAAGCTCAGTTTTCTACCTAAATAAAAATTAAGTCTTTTATATTAATATTAAATTTACTAACTTTCATGAAGCTCCAAGTTCTAATTATATGCTGGGAAATATTGCTTAAAAATGTTATACCAAAAGGGATATCAACTTGCATAGGTGAAGACATTATAAAATCTGTGTCAGATAACTAGAGCCACATTTCACATTTTTAAAGTTTATTTCTTTCTCAAGTTTGGGTATGGGACCATAAAATTATTAAAGGTGGGTTAGGAGAGCAGCAGATAGCAGTTTATTGGGATGGGATTGCTTGTTCAAAGGATGAGCTTTTTGCACCAGTCTTGGCTTATTCTTTGCAGTGTCTCAGCCTCAAACTAGTTGTGAATGAAAAAACGGTGGCTGAAGCCAGTCATCATAATGTAGGCCCTTCTGGAATATGTCTGTGTCCAAACCAGGATGGCAACAATCTCCATTCTAAGAACTATAGCAAAGAAACGTAAAAAGAAAGAAAACGCAGAAAGGAATAGGTACTGGTGTGTGTGTGTGTGTGTGTGTGTGTGTGTGTGTGCGTGTGTAAAAGGACAGTGGGGATATCATCTAAGTGTGTGAATATCTAAGGACAGTGTGAAGATATCTAAGCAGGTGGAAAAGGGAGGAATGCCAGGGTGATTCCACGATATGCTACTGTGATCAAACACTCATACCAGAAGGCACTGAATATCCTCACCGTAATGAGACTAAAGCTCTTCCCAGCTCTTATGGTGCATTAATGAGACATGACATTGGTCAAGTTGTTTCAAGAACTAAGACGAGCTTTTCTGTTTTTTGTCTTTCTAGCATACTCATATGAAAGAATGTAACCATCACTGTTGAACCATCATGAAAATGAAGGACATTAAGCAAGGAGCCTTATTATTATTAAATACTAGTTAGAATCTGATTAGACAAAATTAAATAAGAGCACACATGGCATTTTCTTACCAAAATCATGAAAAGGCGCCATTTCCAAAATAGAACAATATAAAGGTCACATATCCTCTAAAATAGGAATGCATAATTTAAATATGCCTAGGAGCAGCTGGAACTTGCCCTCTAGCTATATAAACGTATTTTCATTCTAATATTTACTCAAGTATTCATTATGCATGTTTAATTTTCCATTTGCTCCCCCCCCTAAAATTGCCCACACCATGCCTGAAAACACTGTGTGGTTCTATTTTGAAGAGTATTTCAGATTTATGAAATTTTTACTACTGAGAGTAAAGAAAAAAACATTACCAAGAGATTACACTTTTGTAGTTTTTTCAGTTTTTATATGCATTTCTATATTAACTGAGTTCCCAAGTAGGTACACTATTAGGTAATAAATGTGTCAACAATTATTCTAAAAGACTTATATTTCACATTTCCTTTAATTTTTCTGTCACTGAATAATCTTTTCATCCTATTAGGAAAAAATTTACAAACATAACACCAAGTGAAATTGCAAGTAGATAATATTATGGTGCGTGCATGCATTTAAACTGATAGTCAAAGGAAAAAACCCCGCATAAAAAATGAACAATGACTGAAAAAAGCAATAGAACTGACCTTTATTGTGCATTTATTATGAGCCAGATTCTGTGTGATGCAATTTCCACCAGATTATCCTATTTAATCCTCACAGTACTTCTAGGAGATCACCTTTAATAGTCCCCTTAAGGGGAGGAAGAGACCGGAAGTTGGAGAGTCTGATGTGTCTATGACCACACAGGTGAAATACAGAGCAACAGTGATTACTTCTGCTCACCATTATCCCTTTTCTCTGCTCTGGGCTCTGCCAAGATTCCAAACCTTCCTGGGGGTTCACTGGGGCCATTAGTCAGAACTTAATGGGTTGTGAGGCAAAGTCCCATGTGTCACTTCTTGTGGGAGCCAGTTCAAAGCCCTTGTGAGTTATCCACATTTTTGGTCACCGATGCTGAAGCCCTTGACATCCAGGAGGCAGAGCGGACTCCTGTGGGCAGGCCCCAAGCAGCACTGGACATACAGTGCAAAGTCAAATGCTTGTTCTGTTAAGCTACTAGAACTTCAGGGTGTGCTGATTAATGGAACAGTCCAGTCTTTATTGGCTAAAATATACACAGGAAAGTAGTATCTTTTTCCGGTATTACTAAATAGCAAGAAGAAAAATCATCTTCCAGAGCAAGTATATCCCAGAGCAAGCTAACTTCCTGTGGCCATTTAAGGTTAAGCAAATAAAATGACAAAATTTAAATTTTACTTAACCACGTTAGTTACATTGCAAGTATTCAGGGGTCACAGGTGGCTAGTGGCTCCTGTCCTGTACAGCAAGGACATTCCCAATATCACAAAATATATGAAACAGTATGAAGGACTGATCCTCTCTTAACTCTGTACATTCTGGATCTAGACAGGTGGCTTCTGAAATTCTTCTGAGTCATAAATACTTGGAGAAAAAATTATATACTGTTCCTAAAAAGAAAGTCATTTGGTGGAAAATGAAAAAGACAGTCATGGGTTTTCCCTCCAGAAATATCTTTGCCTTTCTGAAAATATAAGTATGTATTTAAAAATTGAGTATCCCGATATGATATCTAATTGTAATAGGAAAAGTTATAATATACAGAGCCTCCCAAGTAATGTAACACTACTAAGTTAAAATTTGTTCTTGTCCATGTACCCATATTCAAATGCACACATTCCACTTCTCTGTCCATTAGCATCCTTGATGATAGAATCACTGCATGTAGAAAGAAAAAAAAGATTGTAACCAGACATAGGTCTTTTTAATTAAAGTAAAATCTCAGAAGATATATTTCTTATTACTGCTCCTAAATCGAGGTGTGTGGCTTTTTTTCTCACGTGAAAGAAAAGGGGGAAAGAAATTGAACCTGAGAAAGGGGTTAACATAAATGGAGAATGAGACACTTTCTAAGCCAAAGCCAACTAAGGCATAAATATATCTGTAACATTGCAGCACTGTTTCATCAAAGAGTCAAGCGTTTCTTTGATTTTCTTCTTTACCCAACTCTCCATATCAGTAACAAACTAAGAAGTAAACTTTAAGAAATTAGTACCTTGAGCAATTCCCTAGAACAAATTTCTCGATGTTCTAGTTTTGCTTCAAGTTTTAGCCCTCTCTATCCTTATCAAGAAAAAAATGGACTATTATGAAATCCACTTCAGTAACACCCGGAGAAAAAGCAGCAGCTCTTTCCTTCTCAACCCATGAGAGTGGAAAGGAGGAAAAAATGACCCCGGGACCCGTGGATTCCACTTTTGTTCTGTAGTCAAATGCGTTCTCTTGTACCACACGTGGGAGGCTCCAGTCTTGAGTCCTGGTCAGTGACATACCGAGGGAGAGAGGCCATGGGAACAGCCTGCAGTGTCTTGAGTTGCATTTTATGACTGACATCATTTGGAATTGTCAGTATATAGTGACAATAAAAAGTAGAACAAATTTTAGTTGGATGTTTGTGTTTATATTTTTTTATCATGCTGTATGATGTTTAATTAAGTATAAAGACTTCCAATCACATCACCTAGGGACCATTCTACCACTGTTCTGTTTGGCTGCCAGTCTCTCTTCCACCATGGTTGAGGCGGATACCTTTTCCATGGGGTGGGGGAAATCCATGGTTTATTTCCTTTGATGATTAAAAAAACACAAAATGTTGGAGAGCCAGGTGGCAAAGTTGTTGCCATTGGCAAGTTTCATGTGAACTACGTCAAAAGAACCAAGGTGTCTCTCTCTGTTGGTGAGCACATCAATTCTTCCCAGGTTGGCACCTCCAGTCACCATACACAGATTACCATATTTGATGAAATCAGTAATCTTTCCACCCTCCAAATCAATCTGAATGGTATCATCCACCTTGATGAGGGGATCAGGATAGCAGATGGTGCAAGTATCATGGGTCACCAAATGAGGGATTCCTTTTGTCCCCACAAAGGTCTTTCTCATTTTGTACAACTTATACTTGGCCTCCTCAGGTGTAATCCAATGAACACCAAAGTGACTGTTGGTGTCATTGATCAGATGGAAATTCTCTCCAGTCTTGTCAGTACTGATGACATTCATAAAACCAGCAGGATACGTCATATCAGTTCGGACCTTGCCATCAATCTTGTTGAGATGGTGTATACAGATCTTCTTTACTTCATCTCCTGTTAGGGCATACTGAAGTCCGTTCCTTAGCAAAAGGATGAGAGGGAGACATGCTCTCAGCTTATGGGGACAAGTAGATGGATGATGGCCAAACACACTAGTCAGTTTATCCAGCATCTAATGCTGTGGGGCTGCTACATGCTTTAGATGCTTCTTGGGACCATGAACCATGGCTGTTCTAGGCACAAAAAGACTTACTGGGTTTTGTTTGTTTGCTTGCTTTGTTTTGTTTTTATTCTCCACAGAAAACTTATCCCTCAATGGCCTGTATCACTCTTACAGCCCCATGAACATCTTGGTACTCTCTCAAACTGGTCACAGGGACATGCTAGTGACATGAGTCTGGGACTGTGTCTGGTTGACAGTGTGGAGGAGGTCAAATATTTACTTTCCTGTAACAAATCTGTGCTCCTATGAACATTAAGGAGCATTCTTCTGTTATAGTAGGATTTCTTTTTTTCTCAACTTATACATTGTGGAATAGCTTCTTTCCATTTTTAATTGACTGTCGATTTAGTCTCAAATACCCTATGAAATATTTTAATTTATTATGTCTATTCAATACTTTCTTAGTTGTTTGTTGTGTAGCTTTGAATTATCCTAATACTCTTTAGGGCATAGTTGATATAAACCATACCAGCAAAAGTTAGGTTACGTTGTTTTGAGTCAATGCCAATTAATTTTAAAGGAATGGACTTTACAACTTTAAGAAAAATGGCTCACAGCAGGCTAAAGATGAGATTAAAAAAAAAAAAAAACTAAACTAAAACCTTTGAAGCCCTAACATTTATCCTGAAGCTATTTAAGAAAACCCATGTTAGATAGCTATAGGAAAAAAAATAACTTACCCTCCACATTCAAACAGAATATATGCTGAGATTCAAAAAGATGGGATTTTATTCAAGTCAATTGCTTTCTTTTTTTTTGTTTTAAGATTTTTTATTTATTTACTTGACAAAGAGAGAGAGACAGCCAGTGAGAGAGGGAGCACAAGCAGGGGGAGTGGGAGAGGAAGAAGCAGGCTCATAGCGGAGGAGCCTGATGTGGGGCTCCATCCCAGGACTCCGGGATCACGCCCTGAGCCGAAGGCAGACGCCTAACTGCTGTGCCACCCAGGCGCCCCCAAGTCAATTGCTTTCTATAAAAAAAAAAAAAAAAAAAGATTAGAGGAAAAGCTAATGATAGAAAATACATAACAGTAATTCACTTTAAAGTGAAAAAGTCAGGGGTAAGAATGTTCACTTATTTTCCATTAAACACTAGATATCAAATTGACTGCCATCGAGATCAAATATCTCATAATTTTCTTGTGCCTTTGCTACAGCTTTCCCATTGGCTCCATACCTTTTGAGATTCACCATAACACTTTCCAATCTAATGGTGCTAAACACAGAGAAAAGTTCAAAGTAAAAACACAGATGGAAGTACAGACTGATTGATAAACTCCTTGAATAAAGGAGAATAACTCAAACAACGTAATGTTGCATTCTTTGATGATGGAAAAGATGGGTACAAAGATTATGCAACATGGCACAATGAACAAGTGATCGAAAGTTTGTGATAAGCAATCATCCTCTTGCAAATTTCAAGCTTCCCTTCCTCTCTCTTTCTACTACCCTCTGCCAGGAATTCCCAGTCCTATTAATCATAGCACATCTATACGGTATAGAAATTTCTATGAGCTTTTTTTTTCATTTTTCTTTCTTTTTCTTTTTTTTTTTTTTTTTCCAATCTCAGGACTTTCTTTGGGATTCAACTCAAAGGAGCTCTAAACTCAAACACTGTAGGTCTAAAAGAGAAGTAAATGAGCAGTGCTGAGTTAAATATTTTTCTTTTAATTTTGAGAGGTTATCACAAACATAATTAGTGACACTTAGAAGGATTTTGGTCAATTTTATCTTGGAATTTAATATAATATTTGCAAATGTCTGGTGGCTTGTGCATAATGCTGAGCCTCATTTATCAACGTAGTGAAATAGTGTTACTGAGTAGATATCAAAATAGGTAATAGGAAAAAATGATCAGCAGTGATGGGGAGAATAAAGGCCATGGCATCAGATAGAGCTGACTCAGACTCCCACTTTTGTAAATTATAACTAGGTGGTGGGATGTTGTTACATATTTCACTTATCCAAAGCTTTATTTTAGAATCTATGTAAAGTGAAGATGTCACTACATGTCTCATGGGATTCTGCTGAGGACTTAACTTATTAATGTACAAAAGTGCTACTCACAGGTTTCTGAAATGTTTGAGGGGTCTGCAAAGGTCTAACATTATTTTTGATCATGGGTTTTAAATTGTATGGTGATCTTGAAAAAAATCAGTGTCAAAATATTCTGTATCAACTAGATGTAGACTGCACAAATGAACATGGCCGTGGGATTTTTGTATTTATTTGCTTTTGTGTATGAGCTTGTCTGTAACAAGTAAAAGTAAAATCATATTATGGTTCAGATTCAAGCAAAGATTTCACTGTGATTTAAAATGAGGAGAAGGTGAAAGAGGTAGGAGATTTAAGTTATCCTAAAGTGCAGAGTAGTATAAACATACTGAACTAAAACAAACTGAACAAACAAAAAAACAAACAAACAAAAAACAGGTCACAAAACTTTTATATTCCAGTAGAATAGTATCTGACTATGGTCCTTTTACTTATTAACTTGTAACTGTTCTTTAGAACAGGTATTAATTTAAAATCATCATATTTAGTGGATGCATTATTGAATTAATTGGTCTGCAAGATATGGGGACTGATAAAAAACTAATTTTGTGAAGGATATATATGCATAGCAATAATAGAAACATCTCACAGGGGAATATATTATGTTCTGAATAGCAATGATCAGGGAACGAAGTAAAATTCAAAAGATGCATTTTACTGCCAAACCCAACATCAAAATTACAGTTTCAATAAATCAACAGTATATATCACATAAATGTAATGGTGCTAATTCAAATATTATTGAGAATGTGATTTTGTGTATAATTAATGCATTTGTTTGGTTTTACATGAGGCTAAGAACCTTAAGCCTAAGAAGTTTTTCATCTGTTTTATGGTGCGTTATACATATTTCATTGTGTAAAAATTTAACTTAATAATTGGCAAGATCCTGTTATACAGAGAAATCACTTTCTAATAAGCAATAATTGAAGCAACTACACAAACTCATAATTTATTTTTAGCTCATTAAAAAACTATGTAATGCGAGTCTGTTAGTTTTTGCATGTCTGTTAGTTTTTGCTTAGATTGGTAAGATTGATCTCTCTTTCAGTAATGCTTTTCTTACCCTACATTTTTGTGGTATATAGACCATTTTTATGTCAAGGATTCCAAACCCACAGGATAGAAAAATCTAGAGTTGAGTAAAACAAATAAGAAAATGAAGGATTTTTTTTTTAGGAATAAAAAATAAACATTTATAACATCTTACCTTTTGAATAATTCAAAAGAGGAACAAAAGGATATTGCATTACAATAATATTTTTATTGCATCTTCTGCTTGTAAGAAAAAGCAACAGGTTTTTTTTTTTTTTGCAATTGTGGTATGAAATCACATATAATTGAGGAAAGATGTACATTGGCAGGAGGAAATGAAGATTCTGAGAAAAAAAAAAAAGAAAGTTGTTGGAAACAGAGAGCAGAAGATGTGTCAAAACTTGCCGATAAGAAAGACTTAGAGGAGAGAAAGGCACGTGGGTGGATGGAAGCTAAGAGGGAAGCCAGGCCAAAAGAGGAGGAAGAGATGATTCTTTCATTCATTTATTCGGTCAGTCAGTCATGTAGCAAATGAAACAAACACTCCTTTACCAAGAACATATGGAGTTTTGGGTATGTGCCAGGCTCTGAGCTTGAATATGAGTATGTAGTAGGGAATAAAATGAACACTTTACTCATAGCCTAGTGTAAGAGATAATCAAATGAACAAAGTTAAATGTGTCATTAATTTTAATCATTAAAAAAAAAACAAAAATGAGACATTAATTTTCTTGTAACTCCTGCTTACTTAAGACACAATTGTGCCATCAGGCAAGAAAAGAAAATATAGAAATTTATGCCTTAATAGTTTGTCCAAATTTATCCTGTAAGCACACAGGTTAATATTATTCTTCACATTCACATCATTTTTTTTTTTTTTAGCTTGTTTTCAGTTTGGGGCGGAAACAGATGGGTTAATGATTTAGTTGGAGGTACACTGTTTTTCACATGCTGATATTCACTTGCATTGTCCTTTGAATCATTCATTAATTGCAAAACAGAGCATTATGCGCAGAGCATAGAATGACTGCTTTTATTTTAAAATGTCAAAACCTATAATTGAACCACAATTTTGTTTTTGTCTTTGAGACTGCTAATTCATGCCAACAGTTCTAAAAATCTTATTAAGGATTAGTAATAATTTAGTTTTTGTGGTCATTTTTTAAATCAAATTAAATAAAGCATTGATCTAGCTTGACCTTTGTGGAAATGTTATCCAGTAAAAAAACTTAGGATGTACAATGTGAATGTACCGTTTACCCTTGTGCAACAGGGGTGAGGAACATGGCTCCCCTATGCAGTTGGAAATCTGCATATAACTTCTGACTCTCCAAAACCTATTAATAGCTGCTGTTGACCAGAAGCCTTACCAGTAACAGAAACAGTCGATTAACGCATACTTTGTTGTATGTACTATATACTATATTCTTATAATAAAGTAAGCTAGAGAAAAGAAAATATTTTTAAGAAAATTCACGAGGAAGAGAAAATACATTTACAGAACTGTACTGTATTTATAGGAATAAATCTGCTCATAAGCGGACTCATGCCATTCAAACTGGTGTTGTTCAAGGGTCAACTGTATTTAATGCCATAGAACTAAAAACTTGAAATGGTTAGAATAGTAAATTTAATATTATTTTTATTTTGCCACAATAAAAAAGAAAGAAAACCAAAGAAATATGTGAAAAAATAAGACAAGAGTTCCGTACTGTTTCTTGATCTTCAGCTTTCTTACCTACTCCCTTAGAGCCATGGTCCTCAACCTCTATTGTCCATGGGACTTGAGAATCTGTCTGATCAAATGATGGCTTCTTTGTGTATATAAGCAAACATGCACAATGGTTTTGAATAATTTTGCAGGTTTCATAAACATTATTTAGTCTATCTTTGAGCCTCAGAAAGGATTTGACACCCTAGAATAGTCTTGGAATCATTTTTAAATCACTGAATCATTAAAGAAAGATTTCTTGTTAAAAACAAATCATCAATCAAAGAAACTATACCAAATGAACAACTTCTCTTCTTGTTCAGTTCAGTCTGTTGAGAAATCAGAACAAAATAAATAAAATCTAGGCATGCAGAGGTACTGTGGGAGAATGGGGAAGGAGTGACTGAGTCAGGACAGGAAGTGCATAAATACTAAGCCATGAGCCAAACCATAAGGAATGGAAAGGAGCTTTACAAATTGAGAAGAAAGGAAGAACATTTTAGATTGAAGAATCACCACAGGCAAGGTCTTGAGAGGGTCTGTGGTGTAGGCAATGAAAATAGAGATCCCATTATAAATGAAACATATAGAAATTGGGACGGTGGGTAGAGAAGAAGCTGGGCTTTAACAGTTTGTATGTATCAGCCTGTGGTGTACGGGACTGATTGTGGGGGTGCAAAATAGGACAGAAATGGAGGCTGAACAAGGAAGTTATTGTCCTTGGCATGGAATTGAATCTCTTCCAAATGAGCTCACTGCTGGCAATAGAAATAATGTACATGATCTGCTACTGAGCACAACTTCAGGAAAACCACAGTGGAAAATGTGCGTGTGATCATTACTTCCTCCACGGAATAAAAGCCTGTCACCGGGTTTGCCACCTCTCTGGCTATATGACAGTATGAAGACACATAAAATGTGAGGACACATCAGGTTTCATTGATGACCTACCTAATAATCTATAAGAAATATCCATTTGAACTCATATAGCTGGAGCCAGAAAACAGCTATTTGATAGTTTTTTAAAAAGTATTTTAGATTTGCAAGTCTGGAAAGGCCAAGAATTTAAACAGCATAATTATCTTTTAAATGCTTCAATTTTGATATAATGTATGCTGTTGAGGCAAAATTTTTTATGATCCCTAATACAAGTATACTCTCCCTCAACCTCATTCCCATCTTAGGATGTCCTCTATTTAGAGTAAAATTTTGAATAGCAAAACCTTAATGACTCATTCATGTTCATGATCATTTATGGCCATTACAGCATAGGTCACTCACAGCTTCTGTTATTAGCAGAACATTAAAAACCCTGCCGGGGCTTTTCATTGTTATTTGTTTGACATCCACTTATTATTTACCATTGGGAACATCACAGATGGCCCAATTTCCTTCTGATCCTCTTAACGAAGAGTGATCATTATTTTTATGGGTCCTCCTGGGGTACCCTATCTGTAAGTAAATAGCTAGTGGTAAGAGATACATTATATTCAGAGTCATTACCACTTGACCACACCTCAGAAAGAAACCTGTGCAGTTAAATTGGACCCCAATTCTTTGAACTTTAATCTTCCAGGAAAGTTGTAGTCAAAGATAATAGGTTAAATAAAAGTGAAAGCACATTATAATCATTGCATATACTCAGGAATATTTAGGATACAGATAGAAAGACCTTACTCAAACTGGCTTAAGCTAGGGAATGTGTTAAATTCTCTAATCGAAAATTTCAGAGGCATGGCTTTGACACAACTTCTTTTAAAGATTATTAGTTTATTTCAGAGAGAGAGAGAGCGAGCTTGGGGGAGGGGCAAAGGGAGAGGGAGAGAGACTCCTCGCTGAGCATGGAGCCTGAAGTGGGGCTTGATCTCATGACCTTAAGATCATTACCTGTGCCTAAATCAAGAGTCAGACACTCAACCAATTGAACCACCCAGGCACCCCAACACAATTTCTTTTAGAGGTTCAACTAATGTCATTAAATTTGGTTTCTCTCCAACAATTGATTCTCTTTCTTAGGTTACCTTTTTCAGACAGGAAACCACATGTGAAAACAAGATTGGGACCCAACTTTGGGGATTAACATCATCATCTAATAAGAAAGTGTATTTACCCTGGTATTCCCTGCCAAAATCTAAGTATATCTCTTTGCATGGGATCACATCTCTTGCCCAGCCCTGAACATAGAGCAACATTCTGGCAGTGTGAAAACTCTTTTACTCGTGGCTCATACAGCCCATATGTGCTAAAAGAAGAGAAAATGGAAAAAAAAAAAAAACAAAAACAGTTAGCTAAAGCAACAAATTACCACAGCAATGATAAGAAAATAATAAGATACAGTTAAAAAATAATTTTGGTGTGATTGATATCAGTAGTGAATAGTTTAGTCATCAAAATGAATTAAAGCTAATGCCTTTAAAAATCATAAAACTATATATATTTTTAAAATACAAATCTTACAAAGGTATATATTTTTGGCTACTCTTTTCATGTAGGCCCAAGACAATTGTTAAAGCATAATGTTCTCAAAAGTATCTTTCTTTCCCAAAACACACATAATAAGCATTCTACCTTCCATTGTTGTTTTTGTAAAGCAAATATTTAAAGATGATTGCAAAATAATCTGATGTCACAATTCTTTTTTTTAACAGTTTTTCCTTCAATTTATATGCTTGTATCAACAGTGAATTTTTTTTAGACACTCAGGGCATTTTGTTACAGGATGTCTTCTTTCCCTAAAGCTCACCTAAAGTACATCTTCTTAGATGTCCATTTTTGCTTCCTTTAAAGTACAGTAAGGGGGGTAATCAGAAGGGGGAATGAAACATGAGAGACTATGGACTATGAGAAACAAACTGGGGGCCTCGGGGGGGGGGATGGGATAGACTGGTCATGGGTAGTAAGGAGGGCACGTATTGCATGGTGCACTGGGTGTTATACGCAACTAATGAATCATCGAGCTTTACATCGGAAGCCGGGGATGTACTGTATGGTGACTAACATAATATAGTAAAAAATCATTAAAAAAATAAAAAAAAAATAAAGTACAGTAAGGGACTTCCAGTCCAGACAAGATAGTATAGACTCATTTTTCCCTGTTCTTTCCTGTTCCTCTCCACAAAGTACAGCTATAAACCCTGGAAATAACTCAAGAGACAACCAAAACAGAGCACTGACAGGTAGTAAGAAAGTGAGTGGGTTAAAGAGGCCAAGACTTGAACAGGAACACAGAGGCAGTTTGGCTGCCCCCCACAACACACCACACACACACACACACACACACACACGCACATACACACACGTCACCCAGACCCATGTCTTCAGACCTCTAGCCTAGCCACAGAAGGCAGTCCAGGAAGGTTGATTTCCTTCTTGAATCAAAAGAGAATCTCTCTGACAGCATCAGGGGGAAGGTCGTCAACTGGGAACCCCACAAACAACAAGCAGCCAGCAGGGGGAGCATTCTTTCCTGCCAAATGTAAGACAATCCTCTCAGCAGCCTTTTTGTTTCCCCTCTTTCCTGTCCAGAGACTCTCACCAGCTTGGGCTAAGTAGGAGGAAGTGGGGTTTTTAGTGGAACCCCACCAAATCCCTCTTCTAACCACCTAATCTGGGGAATCCCCTACTGCCTCCCCAGGCAGCTTGGTCAAGGGAAAGGAAAGTGCTAGTTACAACAGATAAACCAAGTCAACCAAGACAGAATTGCAAAGGCTCTGAAAAATCCACTGACAGCCTACAAACGTCAACTAAGACTTGGGGCCTAACCCTAAATAAGGAGCCCACTCACTAAAAGAATAAATAAAGGCAAAGACAATGAAATAGGGGCGCCTTGGTGGCTCAGTTGGTTGAGCTTCTAACTCTTTGTTTCAGCTGGGGTATCGATCTCCGGGTTATGGGATTGGGCCTGCAGGGTCTCTGTGCTCAGTCTGGAGTCTGCTTGCCCCTCCCTCTCCCTCTTTTCCCTCTGTTCCTGACCACCCCCCACCCAGTCCTGCTCGCGCTCATGCTTTTTCTCTTTAAAAAACAGAAAGTGAAATAAGCCCAGAATCTCCTAATTGTGGGGACATAAAACTTCCCTGGCTTCTCAGTATTCCTATAAAAAGGTCATAGTTTCCTAAGACTCTCTATATACCATGAAAATTAGATCTGTAGCCATCTATCTACTTGATTGTTCTGATGTGAAATTATAGTAAAAATTCTCTCTAAGAGGACCAAATGATTCTACTCTGCCTAGGTTTCTAGATAAGTCACCAAGGAGCCCTGAGCACTTGGGGCCATTTTCCTCAATATTTACATTTCAAGGAAAATGAGGACCTGGACCTTGAAAGAGTTCTTCCTTTTAGTCTGAGAAGTCAAGCTATCTGGCACCCATCAAACATTTTATTTACATAACAAATGTCTGGAATAAAGACACATTTTCAGGAATTCAGGGATATCAACCTCTTTCCCCTTTCTATACGCAGATAAAATTTTTCTTTCTCCCTCACTTATGAAGAGTCAATACCCTCACAAATCAAAAAAATCCTGTGGGCTATCATCTTGTTGCCCTAGGAGTAAGATAAAGTCCTCTAGGGGGACTGACCACTTCTTATTTACTGTAAGAGAAGTCAACTGATGCCAACACTGATATGAATTATCCCACATGGATCTTAATGCTTCAGTGATCAATTACAGAGTCTCTTGAAACAGATTAAAAAAAGAAAAAAGAAAATCCCAACAAAGAACTAAAATTTGTAAAGCAATCAAATACATACTGTAGAACAGAAAATTAGAATCAAATTTATATTATATAACTGGAAAATAGAATAAAAGATACTTTTGAAAACCCACTAGATGGACTCAATAGTAGAGATGACAAAGGATAGAATCAATAAGCTTAAAGACAGCGCACTAAAATTCACCTCGTGTGAACAACACAGAGAAAAAATAGCCGAAAAATATTGAACTCAGCCACAGGGACTTGTAGAGCAATAATAAAAGATCCCACAGATGCATCATCCTGTGGGAGAAAAGACAGAGAGTGGAGCTAAATGAGCATTTGAATAAATTATGGCTGAAAACTTGCCAAAGTTGGCAAAATACGCAAACCTACAGATCCAAGAAACTGAGTGGATCCCTAACAGTTACACCCCCCCCAAAAAAAAACCCACCACCAACAACAAAAAACAGATATCATAATTAAATTTTGGAAAACTAAAGGTAAAGGAACCTAAGTGGAAATGAGGTTTCCACACTTCGTGCCAACTAGGAAAATGTTATTAGTAGACTGCTGTAAATCAAGTATGTATTTGTAACACCCAGAGCAGCCCCTAGGAAACTATACAAAGAGATATATCCAAAAACACTGTAAACAGAGTGAAAATTTAATCATGCTTTTGAAGCAACCTGATCAAACGTGGGTTTTTTTTCCTAATTCTGACATTCCTCCCTTCTTTTTTTTCTTTTCTTTTCTTTTCTTTTCTTTCTTTCTTTCTTTCTTTCTTTCTTTCTTTCTTTCTTTCTTCTTTTCTTTTCTTTTCTTTTCTTTTCTTTTCTTTTTCTTTTTTTTTTGAGAAGGAGCGTGCTTTACTGGGGAGAAAGCACTCCATGTGAGCGGAAGATGAAGGTAGCCTGGTGGGTATTATACATGTCACCTCAAAAAGAACCAGTGATCCGAGTGCATACTTAGCATCTTCAGTAACCTTTTGTTGAAGAATTATACGTGTTGCTTTCACATATGGACACTTAGAACTGGAGGAAGGTATGTACACAAACATATAGGAAAAAAGGACTGAAATGATCAAGAAGGCAAGTTATTATTTTATGAATGGACATTTATAAATTTTGGAGATTTAACCTGTGTTGTAATCATTTCCCAAACAACTCTTCCCTCTCAGCCTTGAACATTAGGAGTCAAAGAAATCTGTTGTACTAAGGTAAACCTTAAAAATAAAATTACTTAGAAAATCATAGTGAGTCAGAATCAGATGTAATAGCCCTGGACATCAAGTGCTTGCATTTTTTCAGTTACTACTTTATGTTATATTTTTATTTATGTTCAATAATAAACATTTGATAAGAATCTGTTAAATTCTGCTTTTGATAATATTTTTCTTGGGTGGGATTCTTTTCTTCTTTTTTTTTTTTGGATTCAAAATCCTGGGGGTTTTTTTTTTTTTTTTTTTTTTTTGGACAAAATCCTGGGTGTTTTTTTTTTTTTTTTTTGCTTTTACTGAGGTAAAATTTATATTCAGAGCAAGGAATGCATGCTATAAAATTAAATGTAAAAATGGATTAGTATTGACAAGTATAATTTTAGGTAATATTAATAAAACATTGAATGTAATATTAAGAAAACAAATAAAACATTTGCATCATCTTAGGAAGCTTCCTTATGCCTCCTTTCAATCAATCCAATAAGCAACCTCTGTTTTTATTTCTATCACCATACATTAGTTTTGCCTGTTCTTGGAGTTCATATAAATTAAATCATACACCACATACTTGCTTGTGTCTCTTTTTGCTCAGCGTGATTATGAGATTCATCCCTATTACTGTGTATCTCAGAAGTTCATTCTTCCATATTGCTGAATAGTATTCCATTATTTGAATGTAACATAATTACTTTATCCATTTCATGTTGATTGACATTTGAGTTATTTTTTGCTTTTGGCAGTTATCAATAAAGCTGCTATGAAGACTTATGCAAGTCTTCTTTTGTGTTCATGTTTTGATTTCTCTTGGGTGCATTTTTCTCCCAGGAGTGCATTTTTCACCCAGGAGTGCATTTTTCACCCAGGAGTACAAAGGCGTACCCTAAATGTCTACCTTCGGAAATGACTTTTTTTAGAAGTTGACTTTGGGAGTTGTACATGTAAACTCTAAGCACCAACATTCGATGTGGTCAGTCTTTTCCATTTTAATCATTCTAGTAGATTTGAAGTGGTAAGGTTTACTATGTTTGCAGATTTTTTTTGCAATATGATGACCTAAAATTGTCTATATTAGAGACAGATAATTTATTTTAAGGCTTATATTTAATTTTTTAAAAATTTGCTACAGATGGAAATTATCTCTTGAGCTAAAGTCTCCTTCTATAATATAACCAAAAAGGTTTATTTATTTAAAGATAGAGAATATTTATTTATTTATTTATTTATTTATTTATTTATTTATTTTAATTCAGGTATAATTAGCATACAGAATTATGTTCAAACTCGTTTATTTTAAATTATTTAGATCATATAATTTTAAATGATTTGCAATGTTATGGAAATAAATACATGCCTTTTAAATAAAAATAAATTTCAGGAGAAAATAATAAGAGGTAGCAGAGAAATTTGAATATAGAATATGGGTGGACTTGATTTAAGTTTAGAACTTAAGTAGGTAGACAAAGTAAATGAAGATTGTGAAACTCTAGATCACTATTTGATAAGCCAGTATTCTGAGAATAACTTGCAGATTTCCCGTGAGCCTTTAGTATTCAATTCAACTATAGCACCTTTAACATTAAGACAAAATGAAATGTTACTTCTTCATTAGGCTAATATTTAAATTTTTTCCATTTCTTTTTGTAATATATGCTTTTGATTTTTGTCATTTTTGTTGTTCTATTTTGTCTTTGTTTTATCTTTATTATATATATACATATATATATTTAAATTCCAGTATAATTAATGTACAGTTTTATATTAAAGTCAGGTGCACTATATAGTGATTCAACAATTCTATACGTTACTTGGTGCTCATTATGACAAGTGTGCTCTTAATCTCCTTCACCTATTTCATTCATGCCCCCACCCACCTCGCGTCTGTTATCCACCAGTTTGTTTTATATTTTTGAGTGTCTGTTTTTTTTTTTCTCTCTCTCTTTTTTTTAAAGATTTTATTTATTTATTTGTCAGAGAGAGCGAGCACAAGCAGGGGGAGTGGCAGTCAGAGGGAGAAGCAGACTCCCTGCTGAGCAAGGAGCCAGATGTTGGACTCTATCCCAGGACCCTGGGATCATGACCCAAGCTAAAGGCAGACGCTTAACTGACTGAGCCCCCCAAGTGTCCATGTTTGTCGTTTTTTAATTTGATCATTTGTTCTGTTTCTTAAATTCCACATATGAGTGAAATTGTATGGTATTTGTTTTTTTTCTGACTCACTTATTTCACTTAGGATTATATTCTCTAGATCCATCTAAGTTGTTGCAAATGGAAACATTTCATTTTTTTTTTTATAACTGAGCAATGTCCCCTTATGTATATATACCACATCTTCTTTATCTATTTATCTGTCAATGGACCCTTGGGTTATTTCCATATTTTGGCTGTTATAATAAGTCTATAATAAACATAGAGGTGCATATATCTTTTTGAGTTAGTGTTTTCATATTCTTTGGGTAAATACACAGTTGTGGAATTACTGAAGCATATGGTACTTCAATTTTTAATTTTTTGAAGTAACTCTATAGATTTTCCACAATGGCTGCACTAGTTTGCATTCCCACCAACAGGGCACAAGGGTTCTTTTTTCTCTACATCCTTGCCAACACTTGTTGTTTCTTGTTCTTTTGATTTTACCCATTCTGATAAGTGTGAGGTAAGATCTCATTGCGGTTTTGATTTTCATTTCTCTGCCAGTAATGTTGAGCTTTTTTTCATATGTGTGTTAGTCATCTGTATGTCTTCTTTGGAGAAATATCTGTTCATGCCTTCTGCCCATTTTTTAACTGGATTATTTGTGTTTTTTTGGTGTTGAGTTATTGAGTTCTTTATATATTTTGGATACTAACCCATTATTGGATATATCATTCATAAATATCTTCTCTCATTCAGTAGGTTATCTCTTGTTTTGCTGTGAAGAATCCTTTTATTTTGATGTAGTCCCAATTATCTGTTTTTGCTTTGTTTTCCTTGCCTTAGGAGACATATATAGAAAAATGTTGCTACAGCCACTGTCAAAGCAATTACTAGATGTGCTCTCTTCTAAAATTTTTATGGTTTCAAGTCTAAAGGTCTTTAATCCAATTTGGGTTTGTTTTTGTGTATGCGTGGTATAAGGAAGTGGTCTAGTTTCATTCTTTTGCATGTAACTGTCCACTTTTCCCAACTCTGGTTGTTGAAAGATGTTTTTTTCCCCCATTGAATATTCTTGCTTCCTTTCCTGAATATTAATTGACCATCTCATTGTAGGTTTATTTATGGGCTCTTTATTCTGTTCCATTGCATACGTGTATCTGCTTTTGTGCCAGTAACATACTGTTATGATTACTGTAGCTATGCAGTAGAGCTTAAAAACTGGGATTGTGATACCTCCAGTTTTGTTCGTTTCTAAGACTGCTTTGACTACTTGAGGCCTTTTTTGGTTCCATATACATTTTTTGGATTATTTGTTCTAGTTCTGTGAAAAATGTTGGTATTTTGATAAGGATTGAATTAAATCTGTAGATTTCTTTGGGTTATACAGACATTTTAACAATATTTGTTCTCCCAATCAAAGAGCATGGAATATCTTTCCATTTGTTTATGTCATCTTCAGTTTCTTTCATCAATGTTTGATAGTTTCCAGAGTACAAGTCTTTCAACTCCTTGGTTACGTTTAATCCAAGATATTTTACAATATTTGGTGCAGTTGTAAATGACACTGTTTTCTTAATTTCTCTTTTTGCTGCTGCATTATTAATGTATAGAAATGCAATAGGGTTTCTGTATATTGTTCTGTATCCTGCAACTTTATTGAATTTATTTATTAATTTTAGTAGATTTTTTGTGGAGTCTTTAGGGTTTTCTATATATAATATGTCATCTGCAGATAATAATATCTATACTTCTTCCTTATTTGGATGATTCTTATTAATTTTTCTTGTCTGATTGCTATGGCTAGCACTTCCAGTACTATGCTGAATAAAAGTAATAAGAGAGGACATACTTGTCTTATTCCTGATCTTAGGGGAAAAGCTTTAAATTTTTCACCATTGAGTATGATGTTAACCATGAGTTTTTTTTTAAAGATTTTGTTTATTTATTGAGAGAGGGAGCAAGAGAACGAGAGAGAGAGAGAGAGCACACAAGCAAGAGGATCTGCAAGGGGAAAGGGAGAAGCAGTATCCCTGCTGAGCAGGGAGGCCAGTGCAGGGCTCCATTTCAGGACCCTGAGATCATTACCAGAGCCAAAGGCGATGCTTAGTCAACTGAGCCAGCCAGGAGCCCCAGCCATGAATTTTTTATATATGGACTTAGTTATGCTGAAATATGTTCCTTCTAAAGCTACTTTATTGAGGGTTTTTATCATGAATGAATGTTGTACTTTCTCAAATGCTTCTTCTGCATCTATTGAAATGATCATATGGTTTTTATCCTCTCTTGATGTGATGTATCACTTTGATTTGTGAATATTGAACCACACCAGCATCCCAGAAATAAATTCCACTTGATCACGGTGAATAGTTTTTTTGTTTTTTTAATGTATTGTCGGATTCAGTTTGCTAATATTTTGTTGAGGATTTTTTGCATCTATGCTTATCAGAGATACTGACCTGTAGCTCTCTTTTTTGTAGGGTGTTTATTTGGTTTTGATATCAGAATAATGTTGGCCTTATAGAATAAACTTGGAAACTTTCCATCCTCTTCTATTTTTTAGAATAGTTTGAGAAGAATAGGTGTTAACTTTTCTTTAAATGTTTAGCTGAATTCAGTTTTGAAGCCATCTAGCTACTCTTGGACTTTTGTTTGTTGGGAGTTTTTGATTACTGATTCAATTTCATTGCTGGCAATTGGTCTGTTCTAATTTTCTATTTTTTCCAGGTTCAATTTGGGGAGGTTATATGTTTCTAAGAATTTATCCATTTGTTTTAGGTTGTCTAATTTGTTGGCATTTGATTTTTCATGATATTCTCTTATAATCCTTCGTATTTCTGTGGTGTCAGTTGCTATATCTCTTCTTTCATTTCTGATTTTGATTTTTGAGTCCTATCTCTTTCTTTCTTGATGCATCTGGCTAACAGTTTATCAATTTTGTGGATCTGTACAAAGAACCTGCTCCTGGTTCCATTGGTCTGTTTTTTTGCTTGTTTGGTTTTTTTAGTTTCTGTTTTGTTTATTTCTGCACTAATATTTATTATTTCCTTCCTTCCACTGGTTTTGAATTTTGTTTGTTCTTCTTCTAGCTCTTTAGACATAAGGTTAGGTTGTTTATTTGAGATTTTTTGGGTTTCTTCTTGAAGTAGGCCTGTATTGCTATAAACTTCCTTCTTAGAAACACTTTTGCTGCATCCCAAAGATCTTAGACTATTGTGTTTTCATTTTCATTTGTTTTCATGTATTTTCTATTTCCTTTTTGATTTCTTTGTTGATGCATTCATTGTTTAGTAACATGCTATTTAACCTCCATGCATTTGCATTCTATCCAGAATTTTTCTTGTAGTTGATTACCAGTTTCATAGACTTGTGTTTGGAAAAAGTACATGGTATGACTTCAAATTTTGAATTTGTTGAGACTTGTTTTGTGTCCTAATGTATGGTTTTGTTATACTTTTTTCTTTTAAGAGCAGTTCTCAGCTCACAACAAATTTGAGAAGAAGATGCAGAGATTTCCCACGTATTTCCTGCTCCCACACATGCAGAGCCTCCCCTATTACCAACAGCAATTGTCAGAGTGGTACATTTGTTACCAACAATGAATCTACAGCAACACATCATAATCAACAAAAGTCCATAGCTCCTTAGGGCTCATTTTTGATGTACATTCTACAGAATTGGAAGAATATAAAATGACATACATCCATCATTATAGTACCATATGAAGTATTTTCCATGCCCTAAAAATTCTCTGTGCTCTGTCTATTCATCTCTCCCTCCCTCACCCAGGTGTCCTGTGGCTTCTTTTCTTATTCTCTTGACATTGTCTTTCACAAAGCAGAAGTATTTAACTTTAATGATATCCAGTTTATAAATTATTTCTTTCATGGATCATGTCTTTGGTATCATATGTAAATGGTCTTGTCATACTCAAGGTCATATAAATTTTCTCTTATGTTATCTTCTAGGAGTTTTATAGTTGTGCATTTCACATTTAGGTCTATGACCATTCATTCATTCATTCATTCATTCTTAATGAACTGACAAAGGTAATTTATTTTACTTCCTTTTTTTCACCTCGAGTTTTAAGTGATGAAGCTCTTTTCACAAGTATCAGTTTTAAGTATAATTTTTAAGCTACAACTCCTATTCACTTTAATTAAAACTTAATTTTCTATCATAGGTATATTAAAATGTCTCCAAACTGCAAAATAAATATTCCATTTCATTTAGAAAGAAATTCAGTTTTCTTAATTGTTAGAATAAAATAAGGCTTTTTCAGATGGGATATCAAAGAAAGTGAACTTAAAGACCAAATTATGGTAATGTTTTATAGTATATCTCATTAGTTATTCTTAGTAGTTGGATTTTCCCATCTAGAAATTGAAGGGCACTTGATGAATAATGTTTTTATACCTTCAGTGAAAAATGTATGTTCTTTTTTGGAGAAGTTACAACTTAACTTCATCAATTGTTATGTGGCACAAATTTTGTTATATTTTCATCAGAGCCATAGAAATGTATGTTTCATTTTGACAACCTTGTTGAGGCATAATTAGTAAACAGTAGAATGTACATGTGTATTTATACAATATGTCCATTTTTATCAAATGCACATAACTGTGAAAGCATCAAAACAATTAAGATACTAAATACATGTATCACCCCCCAACTTTGTCCAGTACCACTCTGTAATCTCTTTCTCCTGCTCCATCCCAGTTTCCCCACACCCAAAAAAACCACTGATATTTAATTCACTATGGATTAGGTTATTTCCTAAAATTTGTTTTTGTTTTGTTTTGTTTCTGTTTTTTTAATAAATGGAATCATAAAACCTGTTCTCTTGTTTCTGGATTTTTTCACTCAAGAAATAATTTTGAGACTCGTGTACATTTTTTGTTGCAATAATTCACTTCTTTTTTAAAATTCAGATAAAATAGACATATAACATTGTGTAGGTTTGATGTATACGATACCTTACCTAGATAATGTGTTATCTAGTCACTTAATAACTTTGAAGTATATAATACAGTATTGTAGACTACAGCCACAATGTTGTGCGTTAGAGCTCCGGAACTTATTCATCTCCTGAATGCAAATTTGTACGCTTTCACCAACATATTCCTAATTCCCTCACTCAGCCCCTAGCCCTCGGTAACCACCATTATGCTCTCTGCTTCTACAAGATCAGCTTTTTGAGATTCTACAAAAAATTAATACACAATATTTGTCTTTCTCTACCTTTCTCACTTAACATAGTGCCCTTAAGGTCCATGATGTTGTCACAAATAACAGAATGTTCTTTCTTTCTTTCTTTCTTTCTTTCTTTCTTTCTTTCTTTCTTTTTTTTTGTTTTTTAAAGATTTTATTTATTTATTTGACAGACAGAGACAGCCAGCGAGAGAGGGAACACAAGCAGGGGGAGTGGGAGAGGAAGAAGCAGGCTCCCAGGAGAGTAGCCTAATGTGGGGCTTGATCCCACAACACCGGGATCACGCCCTGAGCCGAAGGCAGACGCCTAACCACTGTGCCACCCAGGCGCCCCCAGAATGTTCTTTCTTATGGTATTCTATGCCTATGCTATAATATTCTGTTGTGTGTAGATACTTTATATATATACTATTTATCACATCTTCTTTGTCCATTTATCCATTGATGGGTATTTAAGTTGTTTCCATATTTTGGATCATACAACTCAATAGAAATCATGCAATCTGATTAAAAAATGGGTAGAGGAACTGGATAACATTTCTCCAAAAAAGACACACAAATGGCCAAGAGACACATGAAAAGATGCTCAACATCACTAATCATCAGGAAAATGCAGATCAAAACTACAAGGAGGTATCACCTCAAACCTGTTAGAATGACTATCATCAAGAAGACAAGAGATAACAAGTGTTGACAAGCATGTAGAGAAAAGGGAAACCTTGTGCACAGTTGGTGAGAATGTAAACTGATACAGCCACTATGTAAACAGGAAAAAGGTTCCTCAAGAAATGAAAATTTGAACTACTATATGATCCAACAATGCTACTTTTGGGTATATATATTCCAAGGAAATGAAAACATTGTATCAAAAAGATATCAGGACTACAACATTTATTGCAGTATTATCCATGATAGTTCACTCCTTTTATTGGTAGCTAGCATTGTGTCTGTCTTAATATCAAAGTAGATTTCAGAGCAAAGATCTTTTCACAATGATAAAGGAGCCAATTCATCAGGAAGACATGACAATTCTAAATATTTCTATATCTAATAATGAGCTTCAAAACAAAAGCAGTGAAAACTGATAGAACTGCAAGGATAAATAGAGAAATTCACAACTATAGTTGCAGATTTTAACACCATTCTGTGAATAATGGATGGAACCAGGAGACAGAAAATCAGTAAGGATGTAGAAACCTTACATAGCATTATCAACCAAATTGACATAATTGATATTCATAGAACACTCCACAAAAAATGCAGCAGCATACACATTCTTTTCCAGTTTAGATGGAATATTTCCCAAGATAGATGATATTCTGTGTCATAAAATGAGTCTCAATAAATTTGAAAGTAGTCAAGCCATAATAAAGTGTGTTCTCTGAACATTATTTGATTTTTCATTCACCTATTACATAAAATTGAAAATCACAATTATTACTCAATTTGTAAAGTAGAGGATACTTTAAAATCTGGATAAATGATAAAATAACTAATTTGAAATCTCCAAGAAACATGGATTGTTATAAATATGTGTTTTTAAATCCATGACCTATGAATAATTCTTGTTGACAGGAGGAGATAGAACAGACTGAAAAAAAAAAGTAGCAGCCAGTTCTCTCCTTTAAAATATTACTGATTTTTAAATATTTCTGGTTTTTTATTATGATATGTTAGTCACCATACAGCACATCATTAGTTTTTGATGTAGTGTTCCATGATTCATTCTTTGCGTATAACACCCAGGGCTGCATGGTAGTATGTGCCCTCCTTAATACCCTTCACTGGGTTAGCCCATCCCCCCACCCCCCTCCCCTCTAAAGCCCTCAGTTTGTTACTGATTATTTTAAGTAATTAGTTTTTCAAACTTTCCTAGACTGCAGAATTGGATTTTGAACATTCAGTAACACTCTGGAGTAAAAACAAGGTAGGTGATTATTGAAATTAATTTAATTTTTCCTCTGAATTTTAAATAACCAGGCTTTGACACGTGTTCTATAATGTTGTTCCTTATATTTTAGAATGTACATATTTTATTTCTTACACTTAAATATATCATCAGCAAGTATATTTTACAGTTATGTAGCTGATTTTATTAATATTGCTTTATTGCCAAACCTGAGGTATATACAGAGAGCATAACTAAAATTCTTGAGTTTAAACCAGTTATATTCAGAGATAAATTTTAAATTCATCATTAATATATGTTGTCTCTTGATATGCGACGCTTAATGGAAAAAATCACATTAAAATTTGCTTGACCTGAATTTGAATCTTGTTTCTGCCACTTCCCAGGTACATAAAATCAAGAAAAACCATTTCATCTTTCTGCTGATCAGAATTTTAGCTATGAAAACAATGGGAATTAACAATGAGGTGTCTAGTACCTATATAAACTCTACTATTTATTTCATTTTACTCTGTGATTTTCTTTCTGAGTGTAAAACCTCTTTCTATCTATTGCAACTTTAATGTTTTGAGCCATTTCACTGCTTGGTAGGATATATTTTATTCGTTGCTGCTAATCCATCATGCCTCTTGATGAAATCCTCTCTCACAGTGACTGGGGGGGCCACCAAGTTTGGAAGTTGTTGTCATATTAACAAGAGTAATGCAAACAGAAGCTTGATAAATAATTGCACACTGGAATTTGTGCTCCTGAAAAACTCTCTTTTGAAAGCCATTCACCATACTCTAAAGATCTTTGTATTGGATGACAGAATGATTTGAAGCCCTGTGGAGAAAGACCTAGAGGATGAGAGAACATTTTCCACACTCTAGTTTCCCCTGAGGGTCTAGCTGAATGCGTCTATGTAACTGACTTCAGCAAATCTCTAGGGCAAAAAAACATCAAATTGAGCAAAGTCAACATATGAAAATCATAATATAATAAAGTGTGGTTGCTTTGTCATTTTATGTGACAATGGTTTATAATGTTGATTGATGTGCAGAGCAAAAACCCCTAAAGGATATCTGGGTCCTAATCCCTAAAACCTGCAAATATATTGCCTTACATGGGAGAGAGGGAAAAAAAAAAAAAAGGCTTTGCAGATTTAAGTTAGGAGCTATAAGAAGGGGGGATAACGTTGGATTATCCAGGTGGACTTAATAGGATCACAAGATTTTTAACAAGAAATAGGGAGGAAGGGAGTATGAGTCAGAAAAGGCATCTTAATAAAAACAGAGGTCTGAGTGATACCGTTGCTGGCTTTGCAGATGGAAGGGTACTGTGAGTTAAGGAATATGGGCAGTCTTCATGTTATTAACTGGATATTTATATCCCCCTCAAATTTTTATGTTGAAACTATAATCTCCAATGTGGTGGTATTTAGAGGTGAAGCTTGTGGGAGGTAATTAGGGTTAGATTAGGTCATGAGAGTCAGGCCTTCTTGATGAGGTTAATGCCCTCATAAAAAGAGAATTATAAATGAGATCTCCCCTTGCCCTTGCTCTCTCTCCTTCTCCCCCTCTCCCACCCTCCACCCCCTCTTCTTTTACTGTCTGAATGCACACACCAAGGAAAGGCCATATGAGGACATTACCAGAAAGAGGGCCTTCACCAAGAACCCACCCATTCTAGTACCCCAATTTCAGACTTCCAGCCTCCAGGGCTGTAAGAAATAAATGTTTGTTGTTTAAGCCACGGTACTTTGGTAACTTGTTATAGCAGCTTCAACTGACTAAGACATTCTAGAAACCTGCAGACTAACACAATCCTGCTGGCACCTTGATTTTAGCCCAGCGAAGCCCATATCAAAGTCTCACCTTTACAACTATGGAATAATAAATTTGTGTTTTGTGTGTGTGTGTGTGTGTTTAAGATTTACTTACTTATTTGAGAGAGAGAGCACGAGTGGGGGGGGAGAGAATCTTAAGCAGATTCTCTGCTGAGCACGGAGCCGAATTGGGGGGAGCCTGATGCAGGGCTCAATCCCAGGACCCTGAAATCATGACCTGATTCAAAACCAAGAATCAGACACTTAAATGACTGTACCACCCAGACACCCTGTGTTTCTTTTTTAAAGTTACCAACTTCCTTGTACTCTCTTATAGCAGCAGTAGGAAAGGCATACAACTCAGGTAAGTTAAAAACAATCTGTAACAACAAGTGGGTTACTCCTGTAACAAAATCTGAAATTTCTGTACTTGGTTTTGTGACTGGATAGGAACTAGAGGACTGAATGTGGGTAAGTTGCTAGAACAGTTACTATCAGACACTGGAGACAAAGAAAACCACATTTTATACTGATAGAACAATTAGGGAAACTGTTGCCTGTGATAAATTGGAAAACAGAAAATATAACTAATGAGTCTGTGAATCTGACTAAGGAGATTTCCAGGCAGCATACTGAAAGTGGTATCTATCTTTTTTTTCCCTCTCAGGTATGATGAGATCTTTCAAGAGAAAGATGTGCTAATAAGATAGATGCTCAAATTTTAAGCAGAATTTAGAGGAATTATTTTTTACCCAAGACTTGTTCTCTCATTCCCACACTTAGAGCTGTCACAAGTTGCTCAAAACAATAAATGGCATAAGGATAAATATCAAATTAGGCTATTGTCAGTAAATCATAATCTTGAGGTCAAAAATCACAAGGGTGTCCTTTGTTTTGGTCGCATAGAAATTTAAGGAAGTGCCTTGTACACTTTCTTTATTAGACAAATGAGCTTTTAAGAATCTAAGAGCATTATTCAATAGCACCGCATTTTGCAGCCCAACACAGAGAGGACACTGTCTTAAAAAGATCTGAGGGTGTAGATTTTTGTCTAATGTAGGGGTTATAATTTGATTCATTAAATAAAAACCTCACATTTTTTAAAGGAGTTGTATCAGCTTGAACTTAATGGGACTTGGTTTAAACGAAAATAGATTTCTAAGTACTAGATATACCTGGCCAGGTAGCAAGATAAGAAATTTGCTCAGCTACAACCACACACCATTTCCTACAGAAAAGGCAGACTACATCAGAGTTATCCTAAGAGCCACGGAGAGCAATGGATTTAGTAACTACTCCCAGGGAGAGTAGAACTGGATCCAAACCAAGGAATGTGTCCTATGCTAGAGACAAGGGGAACTGGTAACGTTTGATTGGCTGGATTTCAAAATTTCTATAGACACATTAATTGTTGAATTCCTCCATTTCCTCATTCTTTATTTTAAATGGCAATGTTTATGTTATTTTCTGCTCATGTCTCACAATTGTCTGTAAGGTTTTCCAGGGCCAGTTAAATGGTCTTTTTAGTGCCTCTGCACTGAAAAAGTGCACCCAAGACACAATACCTGAGGATTCTTATTAACACCTCAAATTTATTTAGTTGAATAAAGTCTGAAATTTAAGCTTGATTCTCTTAAGCTAATGATATAAGACTGAAAATCTTGGGAAGGGGAGAAGTAAATTTTGCATGTGGAAAAAATGGGTAACATTAGGGAACAGAAGGAGGATGTTTCCATACTTATGAGTGTTGCTCAAATATGTCATGGTCTTTTTACACCCCATTATGCTCACACATTGACTATGTGTTTATTCACCAGTTGAATATTGGAAGTGCGAAACAAACAGAGTCTTGGTAAGTACATACACATCGAGGCTTCCATTTGTAGGGTTTCCTCTTGGAAACCAGTAGTCACATTAGTGAACTCAGCTACACCCTATGGAGCAAAATAATTGCCAGGCTGAGTCAAGTTAACAGATATGATCATGAAAAATAATATATTGTTGATGTTTTAAGTCATTACATTTTGGCTTGATTTATTAGTCAGCAAAAGATCATTGAAACAGAAGTAGAAGAAATAATGAAATGGAAAGCCATGCTTTCAACTTCTCCAATGACTCAAATTTAACCTACTAGTAAATAATTTAATGAATTGTTAAACAATTGATTGATTTATGGTTAGTCTCTAATGAATGTGAAGTAGCTAACACAATTTACTAGGATCAGTGTTAAAATATGGCAGATATAGAGATAATCATGGCTACCATTTACTGGTATTTTCTGTGGTAGACACTGCATAAAGAGTTTTATTAACATTATCTCCATAAATCCTTACATCAGCTCTTGGAGATGAATATTACCCACTTTAGAACTAACTGCATTTTATAGATGATGAAATCAAGGTTTAAGTTTTTACTTAAATTGCTAAAGTTCAGAGCTAGCAGTAGGTTTAGAATTGGAATTTGAGCCAAGGTATATTCTAATTCTAGTATCTGGGTTCTTATCTGTTTCCTAATATTACTTTAATGATCTCAGTTCTATCCCTACTGCAAATTTGTGAGACATTCTTCCCTTGTCTTTTCTTCTGGTGAGTAAAGATATGGGTCTCTTGGTTTTTGAGTTAATGAAAATTTTGTTTATGCTTTTCGGGTGGTGTTTCCATTAGAATTGTTAGGGGAGCTTCACATGGTCAGACTGGGTGACAAAGCTTCCCCAACCCCCACTGAGTGATCTCTAGTATATGTTCCATCCCCCTTTATAAGAGGGAACATTACAACTTCTTTCTACAACCCTCCACTTTAAAATACAATTCTTCCAAGAAAGTTTGTAATTGCTTGATTTCTCGATGTGATTGGACTAATTCTGGCAATCCTTCTTTCTTCTATATATCTCAATCTTGCTAGGTCAGTTTTAGACATTGACCATGCTTGTGCAATGGCAGATAAAGAACATAAAAGGATCTGCAGGGGAATATGGAAATTCAAGGTAAAGGAAGAGATGTTGATGTGAACTGAATCATCAAGTTAATCTTTTATTTTCCCCAAAATACTATGATATCTTAATACTAGAAACCTCTGTCTTTCTAGTGGACTAGTAATATGGATTAGTAAAATGACAGAATAAATTAAATTTTGATTAAATTTAACATTATTCTAGTACAATAGTTCAGTTGCTTTCACCCTGCATCCCTTCCCCCAAAAAATATTCTGTCTGTGGAAGTTAGTTAAGTTATCCAGGAAAATGAAAATATCCAAATGTATGCATTTTATTTTGGAAAACAAAGTCATGCCAAGGATAAGAACATATATAAGACACTTCACAATAAACAGAAAACATTATTTATGATTTGAGAACATTCTAACTTGGGTGTTTAAAATTTGTTCAGAAAAATTAATTACATTTAAAAAGAAATTTAAAGGGCTAGCCCATGTATGACATGAATCTTAGGAGACAAACATTCATTACCTATATTACAAATAAAGAGAATTATAGTAGGTGATGGCTTAGGTTAGAAAGAAATGGAAGAAATTCTCTAAAATATTAACAGAGTTACCTGATCCATTTTTATCACATATCAGGGACTTCTTTTTAGCCTTTCTCGTGGTATATTTTGTATTTTATTATAACTGCTCTTTTAGTTAGATACAGGATACTGACAAAGAAAGCACAATATATAAATGCCTTTTTTTTCATTCTTCACCACCTATTTAATGTTATTTTTATTCTACATATATACGTACTTTGTGGTATTTGTAAGGCTTATGTTGAAAATTGTTCCCCTGTGAAGATTTGGAATTTGCTTTTTTTTTTTTTCATTTTAAGAATAAGTTAAAGTTTACACTGGTTAAAAAAGCGAAAACACCCTATAAAAGCATGTGAGGAATGGTTAGCTTCTCTTATTTTATAACTCATGAAGTCCTGAAAGAAGATAATCTATATAATAATGAGAAATAAAATTTCAACATGAACTAGAAGTTTTAAACTTCTAGAATGTCACCCAAAATGTGTCCACTGGATCTCAAATTTCTGTGTGCATTAGGCTTACTAGAAAGGCTTGTTAAAAAACAAACTCCTTTATATCCTCTTCAAGATTCTCCTGATTTAAGAGGTCTGTGGTGAGGTCCTGAAACTTACATTTATTTCTAACAAATTCCCAGGTGCTAATGCTGCTGGTTTGGGGACCACATTTTGAGAACCACTGCTCTTGCCTACTGCTTATTATCAAAAGATTGTGACTCAGGGTAAGGCAAAATGGCAGAAAGCATTCTTTTTTTTTTTTTTTTAATATGTAGAAATCAGTTTGGAAATTCTTTAAAAATGAAAATATCTGAAAAAAATGAAAATATATGTGAAGTCATAAGCTCACTCACTGCAGAGATGTTATTCAAAATAAACATAAATGCAACACTTTATTAAAGTAAAAGTATCTTTACTATTAATATACAAATGGTGAAGAGTGACAATTTTGATATACTGTAAGCCATACTTTCAATGTCTCTCATAAATACAAAACTTCAACATTTGCAGTATAATTTTTACATTTTAGACATATATATACAGCATTTCATAGGGACATACCATATTGAAACAATAAGAAAACTTTGTAGTAGCTAACTTAAGAATATAGAATTTGAATGGATATATATGTTAAAGAAAATAAAAGCATGTTGTAATGCATACTGAACACAGCATAGAATTCATACAGCAAAAGAAAAACAAAAGTTCTTTTTTTAACTTTATTTGTAAGAAGTTCACATATTCCTAACAGAGTTTAGAGGCAAAAATGCTAAACCATGAACATTCCTTTAAGAATTGGAACAAATATATTTGCTCTTAACAGTACCATTTATTGTATATAATGCATATTGTTCTTGAAAAAAATCCTATCTGCAAATTTGAATATTAGGTTCTATGTTAATTTTCTCCTCTGTATTTCACTCAATTTTCTCTTTCCATCAGTATAATTGTCCTTGATTTTTTATCTAAGCAGTGTTCCTAGTCCTTGGTCCAGCACTTTTCAGACTAACATCCTTCCTATCTATCCCAAATTTTGGAGTTCAGTTTGCCTTTCTTGATTCTTTCAGTACATTGTTCCTCTATTCTCCTATGTCTAGTCGTGATTTGAAATGCTCCAACCATTGCGTTACTTATTTTTTCCCAAAGAAGGCTAAAACCAGATGCAACTTTTAGTGTGTTATGTGTTTTTATTTTAGAAAAAAAGGTGGCAATGTGAAATTTATATAACCAATTTTTATATTAATAATTATGAACATGCTATGGCCAAAATGTTAAAAATTATATAAAAAATTAAAGTGGTGGAACCAGCTAAGGTATTTAAGTTGTTGATAAAATTCTATAGTGAATAATAAGCTATTTTTAAGAATATTAAATGTGTTATCAAATAAATATTAAGCATTATATATAATATAAAAGTTTATGGGGGAAATAATCTATTAGCATTCTTGTATAATGTTGTTAAACAGATGCATCTACATGGGTAAATGCAATTTTTTAAAAAGGATAGGAAGGACCTGGAAGGAAATTGCATTTGTTCAGCAAGTACTATATTTAGGCTCTTTTATAAGTTTCCCACTTATACATATAATTGTTTCATCTCAGAACATGATTAAACCCATGAGTAGAATACTTTCTTGAAAGATTTTCATTTTAGGATTGAAGTACTTCATTTCTGTGACCTTCCATACTTTAATTTTAGCATACTCTAATACTTCCATATGCAATTTCAGTGTGAGATACAATATAATAATGCTTCAAAGGATTAATACAAAGATGCAAACCTTATCTCTCTAAAGATAAATAATGCAAACAATTCATTTAAAAAAATATCTTCACCTACTCCTAAAGTTTGTTGAGTAAGGACTCTGGGTATGATTTGAGAAAGAACTCCATGAGCAACTGAAATACAGCATGTACATCATTCTTCATGAAAAAGAACATTGCAACTTTCATAAGTAATTGTAATATGCTATTCCATTATTTCTTAAATTAAGAAATAAAGATTATTCTTTCTATCACTTCAGTTGTAGATATTTTTATCAGTGGTTATCTTACTGTCAAAGATAAAGGATAATGTATGATTCCCAAACAAATGTACAACAGGGTAATGTAGACCCAAGTGACACTAAAATAATTTACCCTATCTTAAAATGTCACCTGTTGTCATTGTCTCATAAGTGGTAGAACTCAATTTTAACAATAGTTAGAATGTATTTATTATCTAGAACAACAATACAGACAAAATGAAATATATTTTACATGTGTTTCAAAAGAATTGCTTTGTCATGAGTGAAAATAAGTTACACAGTATAATTCATTATATTTAGATTTTCTATTCAAGGTAAAGTAATTTGAATTGAGCTTATTCACCACATGTATATAAGACAGTACCAATTAAGTGTCACAGATATGAGCAAAATATATCAATAAAGATTGCAGTTGTTTTTTTTTTCCTTCTAATAAAGCAGAATGTCATGCTAATCCAAAGGCACAAATACATCTTAATTATTTAAAATAAGAAGCATAAAATAAAGGTATGATTATAAAGTTACAATTAATTATTGGCACTCAAATAAATAATTCGATTAATAAAATCCTTCTATTTATAGAAATGTTTAAATCAAAGACTAAGATTCACGTAAACTTTGCGGGATCAGATAGTCTTTGAAAAATGCTTTTATAGGTACTAATATTAAAAATAAGGGAAAACTAGAGAAACATTACATTAATGTTAGACATTAGCATCAATAGAATGGCAATAAATCAGTGGACAAAAATAATAAATACATTTTTAGAAGTCACAATTCTTAAATTCTTTTGCAGATCATTGTAAAATATGTTGACACATTAATTTGTGCGAGTTTTAAAAACAAAACATTTATCAAAATGCTGACATTACTGTTCTTTCTTATATGTTATTGAACATAGATTGTCATTGCCTAATTGCACATAACCTATCAAGAAATACCAATATTTTCCGTGATATTTTTCTTCTTTGTTTAAATTAGCATAGGGTTCTAATTATTTAACCCTACTTATATTCAGTCAACTCTTTTGACATTTTATACTAACATTTAAGAGTACTCTCAGACAGTAAAAATAACATTTATATAGTTATATGGCATGTTTAATCTAGAATAAAAATGAAAATAGGAACAGATTATTTCAGTTCTACTCATATTTTACAATTTACTACAAGCATCTCTTATTTGGAAACTTTTACAAATAGAGTAAGTTGGAGCATTCCATTGAAATGTTATTATTATTATTATTATTATTTAATCACAGTATTGCCTTGCTCCTGCATGGCACAGATTTCAAGGACAAGAGATAAGGACCACTCAGACAATTGAAACAGTGCACTTGAAACAGTCTGTCTACAATTAGTTTCAAATTATCTGCTAACCTCAGATCATTACTCCACATTAGTGGCAAGAAATTTAACAGCATATATATCTATATGTATATATATATATATATATATATATGTATATATATATATATAAAAGAAATATTTAAGAAAATTGCTTTACATGGAAAGTCCAAAGAAATGAGAGAGACAGAACTTTCAAACTGAAGAAACACAAAAATATTTGTTCCTTATTATGACTTCTCTGCTCTTGAAGTATAGCACAAATATATTAATAGTAAACATGCTGAACTGGTTTCTCAGTTCTCCTAATACTTTCACCATTATTAGTTCAAAACCAGCCCTATCCAGGAAAAATTAGCATTCATGGCTATTGCTTCATGGACATTTTACTAAGCCTGTTTACTTTGCACAAACAAATTCAAGTACTTTGACTAGTTATAGCACATTGGTACAAAAGGGGGAAAAAACAGACGAATAAAGCAAAGAGGTGATCAGGCAGACATAACTTAAGGAGCAACAGTCAAATCCATCAAAAGACCAGTTGGATAATTTCTACTCAAAGTCCTAGGTAGGTACAGGAATTCTTTTTCTCCAGAATATGCCAGAAAAAAATATCAAGGGAAGATTCTTGCACTATAATCCTGTGAATTATGGCAACGACACTGGAGATTTAGTGCATGAACACGCAGACGGACACGTTCTGTCCTGCTGATAACTGAAGGTTTGTAAAATTAGTTGGCTGTCTCTCCTTGCCTGGCTGTTTCAAGCACTTAGTGAATAAAAGTGTTCATGAGTAGCATTACTATTGCATTTAATAGATTCATCACATTATCTCTACAGAGAGACGTACGAAGCAGGTTTCTCTGCACTGTAAAACTCTCTTCCAATGTTCTATTGGTGCGCGTTCCCCAACCAGTCAATATTTGAGCTATAACACCACCCTATTCACTAACGATTATGAATGTAATGGGGCCTAAAGAAACCTTTGGCTCTCTAGGGTGACAAATAATCTAAAACCTGCTCCCAACTGGTATGTGTATCTCGAATCATAAATACATTTATTTTACCTTACATATGAGTGAAAATCATGTTTTAGTCTTTTACCTCTGGGAGCTTGCATAGCTTGGAAGTTAATAAGTATTTTACTCTGGTATAGGCCCTCACAAGTAATATTAGAAAGTTTGTGTGGAATAGCCAAGGAATTTCTTCAACCAAAGTTGTTTATCAAAATCTTAAAATGACTTCTAGCTACAACATCCAGAAGAAAAACAGATAGTGGCAATTCAGTTGTTCATCGCTGACACTTTTATGGCATGTTTTAACGTTAATTTCTTCTTAATTTAACCACTAAGGATTTTAATTTCCATTAGCCAATTACATTTAAGGATTGACCTATAACACCACAAAAATGAATTTTTAAACAAAGATCATCTAAAACAATGGTCAAAAACTGTATCTGAGGATAGGGTGTGAAGTATTTCAACACGAAGAGCCTATTTTGTGATAAAATTATTCAAGAAGTAAAAGATAATCACATATTTATAAATATATCAAGACAACATTGATATTGTTCCCATTTCAATTTACTTTATTTGAAGCTGAGGGCAGAACTCAATATTATTTTCACTTGCAATACATTTATTTTTTTGTGTAATCCATTGTGAATGATTATGGCATATGTAAAGAGAGATTTACGGAATCTTTCTAATCTAATTTTACACACGACTAATATTCGTTCAAATGGGTAACAATTTTGATCTGGCACTTCAGTCTATCAAAAATTAACATCGAAATAGCAATGTAACTATAACTAAAAAGAATTTTCCAAAGTTTCTCTCAATTTTTAATATCTGCTAAAGATAACTGGCTCCTTCAAGCCCAAGTTCCCTGAAATTCTCCTGATAAAAAGTGTACCCTTTATTAACGGTTTTCCTATTAAACTGAAATCCACGTGAATAATCTGTTTGCCCAAGATAGGATAAAAACATGCAGGGCTTTCTTATGCATTTAGCTCACAAAGCTTTTGTTTTCTTTTCTTTTCTTTTTTTTTTAAATCCCTGTTTGTTGGAGAGGTTGTTGGATGAAATATATAGTCCTTACGAAACAGAGCATTTCAGCTGTATAGTAAACTGGAGTATTTCAATCACAGAATCAAATTGATACCCAAGAGTTGGTTTCAGTCAGGTTTCTATATTGAAATTCATAACAAAATAAACAACAACAATAACAACAACAACAAAAGGTAATGGACCATGGGCAGGAATATTTGATCATATGTATATGTGTACAAGCTATTCCAAGCTAGAAGTTCCCCAAGAAATTAAGGTCAATGGAATAGTTTTGGTCATAGGGTCACTGCAATCCAAATGCTCTTTGTAGCATTGTTCAAGCCTCTGTGATCTTGGTGTTATGCTTTGCTGTCGTCTTCTTTTGATTGTATGATGTCATTAGAAACCTTAATTTCTATAGTTTCTGGATTTAAGACCTCTTTTCCATTTTCTTCTTTTAAAGGTAATTTTCTGGAAGGAAATATAAAAATAATGAACTTCATTTTCTAAGGCAATTTGAGTGGTACTACTTAATACTGAGTTACTGTCTTATAGAAGACAATATCTGCAATTATTAGAATGAAAAAAATCAGATTTGTTAAAAGTAATATCACAATGATATAAAAATATTAAATAATTAGACAATATTGTCCATTGTAAAATGTGATGTACTGAAGAATGATGAATGAAATAATGTATTTGTAGATTTAGATGCACCAAATAGTTCACTATAGGGTGACTTAGATATGATTACCAGCTCTTGATATGAAAAACAGAACTGTTTGGAATCTAAACAAG
Organism: Ailuropoda melanoleuca; assembly: GCF_002007445.2. Lineage (NCBI taxonomy): Eukaryota > Metazoa > Chordata > Mammalia > Carnivora > Ursidae > Ailuropoda > Ailuropoda melanoleuca. The sequence goes on from NC_048218.1 coordinate 21,376,509, forward strand.
CCAGTATTTTTATATGTCAACTCGGTGAGTTACTAGTACCTAAGTTTTTTCAAATAAAAGCCATTAATAGTTGCTGCCATATTCTGTTACATACTTCAAAAGCTGGGTGAATTAGCTATTCTTTGGAATTTAGTGAAAGAAATATATTTCAGGACTTTCTCACTTTTCTTCCTTTACTGTATATGTTTTCTTTAATTGGTCTCTTTTCACTATTATTTTTTGTTGTTATTTTTGTATCATTTAAGAGCACATTTTTTGAAAATTGTTTTCAATTACTACCTATGAAGGAAAACAAGCTTTCTTTCTTTCTTTCTTTCTTTCTTTCTTTCTTTCTTTCTTTCTTTCTTTTTTTGTTTTTAAGATTTTATTTATTTATTTGAGAGAGCAAGAGAGAGAGCAAGAGCAGTGGAAGGAGCAGAGGGAGAGGGAGAGGGGGAAGCAGACTCTCCACTGAGTGGGGAGCCTGATGTGGGGCTCGATCCCAGGACCTTGGAATCAAGACATCTGCTTAAGTGACCGAGCCACCCAGATGCCCCTTTATTTCTGAACAATAGCTTCACAAATCTTACTATGATGACAATGATTCAAGATGTATAGTTTTTCTGCCAGTCTTGAATTCAGTGGTTTATGATTATGCCTTGTGTACACAGCTTTGGGAGTTAGATTTCCTCCCTTGACAAAATATGTTTTCCACATCAAAAACAAATTCCAGTTCAATTCTGTAATCTAATGTCACCATTTCATGGGGTAGTGAATGCTACTATGCTAGTTTCTCCGGGATTTACTTGTAATTTCTTTTATATTTTTGATTGAGACAAGCAAGCCATTATATTCTGAAGATCAAAGCTATTAGGTGAAAACTAACCAATCAAAAATAAGTCACGGGTAAAAGTTACTACGACACATTGCTGGGAATGAAATAGGATCTACTTCTTACCTATTAGGGCAGGTTCTTTTATGCGTATTATAAGTAATGCCTTCACAGTTATTCCATTCTCCCATTCCCAAATGCAGCAAATATTGATAATAAAAGATAAAACCAATGGGTCACTTCTAAGCAGCAAAGCATAGAGAAATTTAGAGGTTGGAGGGAAGTTAGCATAATGCTTAATATATCTCTTCCTCAAAGAACGATAACACTGGAATTAACCAGTATTTTCAACTAATTCTTGGATGATGAATTTTTGAATATATACTTTTCACTACTTACATTTATGATAAATTGTTTTTTTTAAGATTACAGTTTATTCTATTATTTTTATGTTGAGTATTTCTTTTCTATCATTGAGGATTGGAGAAGTTATTATATCATCCTTATTGTTTTTGTTTTATTTTTTTTTGCAAAATATTGCCCTGTCACATGTTAGGGCATTTTCTTAGCTAGTTTTTTGTTTTGTTTTGTTTTGTTGTATTTTCAAGTTTTTAGTTAAACTCCAATTAGTTAATATATAGTGTAATATTAGTTTTGAAGTAGAATTTAGTGATTCATCAATTACATATAACACCCAGTTCTTAGCTAGTTTTCATACACACCAATCTCTCATTTTAAGTGTTAATCAACAGATAGAAGTTTGTTTTGTTGTGTAAAATTTTGCTTCATTGAAAAGACTTTTAATTTCTGAAGGGAAAACTGCAGAATCCACCTTGTAAAATCTGCCTCCGCAAAAGTAAACCTCAATTTGAAGGTAATAATCTCGAAATGCAGTCACTGACATGACCTCAAGGTTTATACTGAAAATTAGGTACAGAGTAGTACTTTGTATTTCTCTAAATAGTGATTATTTCAGCCCCTTGAGAGCAGATAGCAAGCATTTCTGAAACAAGTTATTTTCTTCCCTTGTGACAACACACAGCCTTCCATTTAGGATGAGAAGCCTAAATCAAATTTCTCTGCATAGTGAGTGTTTGCTGGTGAAGACAAAGGGATCCTTAAAACAAACAAACAAACAAAAACAATAAAATTTAGAAGTAATTTTAGTGAGCAGTATTTAAAGAATAATGTGATAGTCATGTTTTTGTTTGCATCCAATATATTCCATAGAATACTATTATCACATCTTAATAATGCCTTTGGCTTTCATCATTTTAACCTTCATGTTGTCTGAACATCATCCCTGCACATGCTCATCATCTCTGCAGATTTAGTTGAAATATCTGCTATGCCTATAATGGCGCTCTGATGGGTACAGAAAGAAAGAAATAATAGAATCTTGAATGGAGAGCAAGCACCACTTCCTATAGACATTAAAATGATACACAATTTAACAGTATTTCTTCCTCTTCTTAATGAACAGTCTTTCTTTTTAAAGTAGACTTCTGTACATTTTCATACTATTGATTTTTATTTTAAATTGTGATATTCATATACAGAGTTAATGGCTAATTTTCTGACCCCTTTTCATTCCAGTAAAAGTCACATTTTGACACTATCACTTTCTTTTTTTTTAAGATTTTAAAAATTTTTTTGATTTTTTTTAAGATTTTATTTATTTATTTGAAAGAGAGAGAGAGCAAGAGCAGAGTGAGAGCAAGAGAACACAAGCAGGGCCAGGGGCAGAGGAGAAGCAGACTCCCCCTGCTGAGCAAAGAACCCAATGTGGGACTTGATCCCAGGACCCTGGGATCATGACCTGGGCCAAAGGCAGACACTTAACCTCTGAGCTACCCAGGCACCCCTTATGTATTGATTGATTTTAGAGAGAGAGGGCGTGTGTGAGTGGAGGATAGGGGAAGGGCAAAGGGAGAGGGAGAGAGAGAATCTCAAGCGGACTCTCCACTGAGTGCAGAGCCTGCCCTACACATGGGTCAGTCTCACAACCCTGAGATCACAAGCTAAATTGAAATCAAGAGTCAGACAGACACTTAACCTTAACTGACTGAGCATCCCAGGTGCCCTGAAAGTATCACCTTCTTAAAGAGTAAAATAAGGGAAAGAAAACCCAACTCTAACATGTTCCATCTTTCTGATATGTTTACATAAAATTATAAATATATGTTTGAACAGATTTTCTCTGGCATTGATAACAAAATTTTCTTGTGGGATGTCTCCATAGAAAATGGTTTTCTATATTCACATGTATTTTCTTTGAAAAAGAAATATTTTTCTACAAATGATGTTATTTGTAAATATATGCTGCAAGTAATGATAATATAATATCATTTTACAAATATTTATCCAAAAATAGTTAAGCATTTGAAGCTACTTACTCAGGTTCTGTTAGTGGTGTGGTTTCATTTGGCTCATTTACGGGGCTCCCATCCTCATGATTAGTGATTCTTTCATCCTCTGTTCTCATCTCCACTATTGGTTCTTTTGATCCATCTTTCCTAAAAAAAATAAACAAACAAAAAAACCTTACTCATGTAATGTAAAAATAGATGCATTATGAAACATAGTTTAGAATCCCCACTTAATCTTACCCCCCAACACACTAAAAATCCAACATGGTCAGATTAAGTGTACAACTAAGAATTTTTTTTTCATTTAAATTCATCTCACCCAGATAATTTGCACTCAGAAAAAATAGAAAGGGGGAAATTCCATTTTATCTAGAATTCTTTTTTTTTCATCAAAATTGTGTTAATTTTTTGCAAAAGTCCAAATTTTACATTTGATTGTGTGGTTTATTTTGGGAAAGAAATAAAAAATATTTTGTTAAAGGAAATTATGACATGAAGTAGCTCTTTCCCCCTAACTAGCCATATGCTTTAGATTTTTTATATTTGAAATATAGCACCGGAAATATGGCTTCTATATTAAAATTTAGAAGATAAAATTTATATATATGTGTTTGTTTTATTGTTTTAAGTGTTTCTATGAATTATATGAATGATTTAACTATAATGCGATATTGACTTTACATATTCATGTTTTCAGGAAAATAGTTTACATAAAAACAATATTATAACATATATGCATGATGTTTTCATTTGTAATTTCAAATCCATGACATCTTTATTGGATTTTTAAAATATGAGAATAGGTGTAATTTTACATAATTGTGAAATTTTCATAAAATTAGAAAGTTTACTGTAAAGTTGTGTTCCTCAAAAAATGAACAAAATGGAAGAAAAACAAGGAAGGCTTTTAGTGATGATAAAGGGTAAAGTGAGATATAAGCGGTGGGAATGATACACTCATAATAGAGATTATAATTATAGCACACATACAAAAAAAAGATGTAAAGGAGGGTTAAGGGTCCTCACCTCCCCAGGGACATGGTCTTACCATCCAATCCTGCAACCTTACTCTAACATCTTTACCTAAATGAACTGGTAACTTACGCCCATGCAAAACTCTCCACACGAATGTTTATAGAAGTTTTATTCATATTTGCCCCAAATTGGAACCAACTAAAATGTCCTTCAACAGGGGAATGGATAAAGAAACTGTGGTACATCCATACAATTGGATATTATTCAGCAAGAAGAGAAATGAGCTATCAAGCCACAAAAACACATGGGAGAACCTAAAATGCATCTTGGTAAGGAAAATAAATGAGTCTGAAAAGGCTACATACTATGTAATCCCAATGACACTGCAGTCTGTAAAAAGCAAACTTATAAAGAACATAAAAAGATCAATGTTTGCCAGGGGTCCGAGGTGAGGGAGGAATATAATGATGGATCACTGGGCATGTTAAATCTATTTAATATCGTAATGACAGATACATGACATTAAAATTGTTCTTAAAAATAAGTAAACTAGGAGTACATGCAAAAGAAATCAAACAAAACACCAACAATGACAAAAATATTTAACAGACCTTACAAATGCTGACTCTTGAACAGGAAAATATTAAGAATGATGAAACACTTCTGATCAGGTGGCAGGTTTGATATTACTCTTATTTCAGTATGTAGGTCCCTCGCATACATACACATCAAAATCTGAAGAATGGATGCCAGTAGAAATGGAAGAAAATCTGGAACCCTCTAATCTAGAGTTAATAGGGAAGAACCCTCGATACCTCTAAAATGCAAATGTCCCTGAGAACTGATGATTCAGACATGGTCAGTAACCTGAATAGGGACTCGAAGGACGCAAGATCTATACAGTAGTAAAGATGATTAAAGAGCCCACCACAATTAAACTTTAGCTTCATGTTGTTTTGTTTGTTGTTGTTGTTATTCTAAAATTGATTCTTTTAAAAAATTCTTCATGATATCAATGCTCTTGATGACATAGAGGATGATACTGTTTGGCTATTGATGATTCTGAGCAAAAAAAGTGATGAAGGGGCGCCTGGGTGGCACAGCGGTTAAGCGTCTGCCTTCGGCTCAGGGCGTGATCCCGGCGTTGTGGGATCCAGCCCCCACGTCAGGCTCCTCCTCTACGAGCCTGCTTCTTCCTCTCCCACTCCCCCTGCTTGTGTTCCCTCTCTCGCTGGCTGTCTCTATCTCTGTCAAATAAATAAATAAAAAATCTTTAAAAAAAAAAAAGTGATGAAAGGTTGGATTTTTTTTTTTTTAATTTATTTATTAAAGAGAACATGGTGAGTTGTCTTAAACTCCTTATTTTTGTTCTTAGTGATCTTTTACATTTTAACTAGCTTGTCTATTCATATATTACAGAATTCTACAAAGGGCATATAGAGAAAAGTACACCTCCCTAACCATTTCCAATTTACAGGATATTTAGTGACCTATCATAGAGACGAGCACATTTTCAAATTGTGTTTTCCAGAGACATTCCTTCTATTCATATACTAGCATATATGCATGAAAATGCAGGGAGTTATTCTTACACAAATGGTGCATCCTAACTGAATATAATTTTGCCTTTTCGATGAATACTAGAACATTTAGAGCTGCCTCTTTCTTTTTCATGGCTCATACTGTCCCATTGTATGTATGGACCACCATGTATTTGGCAAGTGTCCAACCAACAGACATTTAGGTTGTTACCAATATTTTCTGTTACAATAAACACTACAAGGAGTATAAAGTGCATATTTTACTTACCCTTAGGTGAAAATATCTGAAGTACACATATAATTTACATGAGTCAAATTCTTATCCTGTATATATTACATTTAATTATACATGAAGTGATATCGGAATTATTACTGATATTTTTTGTGGAATTATAAAAAAAATGATAAGGTAATATTTTATTTAAATTGGCATAAAAATGTATGCCACAATTTATGGACAATTTCACAATGTATAGACTGGTAAAAACTAAATAAATTCCGCCAGGTTTCTAGATCTGATGATTAAGCAGGAAATGACAAGTACAGCAGAGTATTTAAGAGAATGGGCCCTGGAACCAAACTAGCTGACTCTCACTAAATCACTGCATAAGCATTTCTGTGTCCTGTTGCCTGGAGAGTAAAACAGAGATGATAATGACACCGAACTAATTTCTTTGGAGTTTAGAATAGCGCTTGACATACATGTGGCACTTAATCAGTAACTGTCTTCAGTATTCTAGGAGGGCAAGGAGGATTTATGTTGCGAAATACATTACTAAAACTTGCAACTTCAACATATTAAAGGAAAACAAAATGAAAATATCTCAAAGCACACTAAGAAAGAAATATTTATAAAATTCATCAGTTCTCAAAAAGGGAAGATTTATATAATTAATGGCATCATAAGCAAAACCCAAACTTTGGGATAGACTGGGAAAAATATTTGCAACAAATACAACATCAAATAATTAAGGGTCACATTATATAATTAAAAAGTAAGAGAAAAGTTGAATAACTCCATGAACATGTGTGCAGAATATGAACAAGAAATGCCCAGAAGAAATAAAATGACCAAAGCAAAATGACAATACAAATAAGCTCAGACTTAACCCAGATCAGAAAAATGCAAATTTGAAATGATATCTTTCACTTATTATATTGATAAAAATAAATTGATAAAATTTAATGTTTGAGAAGGTATAGAGAAATATATATGCTCTGATTTTATTATGGGTATGAATTAGTATAGAATTTTGTGGGCAATTTGTCAGTATTTTTCAATTTTGATGTACATTCCATGTCTAGGAGCATAATGTACATTTACAACAAGATTTATGTAAAAGTTAAATTCAGACCACGTATTATACTTCAATATGATAAAATATTGAAAGTTTCATCTAAATTGTGAAAGACAAGTGGATAAATGCATTATGGTATCTGATACTATGGAATACTAGTTATTTATAAAAAGAATGAGTCAGAAACTTACATGCTGGAAAGGTTCCTTTTGAAGCTTCATTGCTATCTGAGAAAACACTGCAATAATAGATGTTCATATATATGTGCGTATATATACAAAGCAGCGTGTGTCTGTGTGCATGTGTGCATAAGTCAGATGTAACTCTTACCTTTGCTTCCTATAGATAACGTACTTATTTCCTCTAGCTTCTTTCAGGATTTTTTCTTTATCTTTGAATTTCTGTAGTTTTAAAATGATAAGACTAGGTATAGTTATTGTTGTTTTCTTTTGTTTTGTTTCGGACATTTGCATTCCTCAAAGTTCTCTGAGCTTCCTGGGTCTGTGGTTTTGTGTCAGATACTAATTTGGGGAAGTTCTCAGTCATTTATGTTTCAGATATTTCTGTTCCTTTCTCTATTTCTTCTCCTTCTGGTATTCTTACTGCACATATGTTACACCTTGTGTAGTTGTCTCATAGTTCTTATTCTGTGGATTGTTTTTAGTCTTTATTTTGTTTGGCTTTTTTTTTTTTTTTTTTTTTTTTTTTTTAAGAGAGAGAGGCGGGGAGGGGCAGAGGGAGAGAGAGAATCTTAAGCAGGCTCCATGCAGCACGGAGCCGACATGGGGCTTGATCTCACAACCCTGAGATCATGACCTGAGCAGAAATCAATAGTTGGATGTTTAACCGACTGAGCCACCCAGGTGTCCCTCTGTTTACTTTTAAGTTTCGGTATTTTCTATTAAGAGTTCAAAGATTCTATCTTCAGCCATGTCTAGTTACTAGTAAGTGCCTCAGGGATATTCTTCACTTCTATTAGGATGTTTTTGGTCTCTAGTATTTCCTTTGGATTCTTTTTCAGAATATCCATCTCTCTACTGTATGGCCGGCCCATCTCTTCTTTCTTGCTGTCCTACAGTGTTCTCACCATATTAATCATATACTTAAAATCTTGGTCGGATAATTCCAATATCCCTGCCTTCTCTGAATCTGGCCCTGATGCTAGTTCTACCTCTTCAGAATAATTTTTGCCTTGAGTATACCTTTTAGTTTTTCTTGATCCTGGGACATGATGTACTGGTTAGAAGGAACTGCAAAATAAAGGCATTTACTAATGGGGTGGTAAAGTGGGCTGTGAGAGGGTGCATTTGATAGTCCCATCATTAGGCCTCAGTCACTGGTACGTCTGCTCCCCTGGACTCTAAACTTCACAATTGCTTCTTGGGATTCCCCACTGAAGTGAGTCAGGATGGCTGGAGTGCACTGGAGTTATGTATTTGCCTTCTTTCCCATGGTAGTAAAGGGGGCTGGTTTGGATATCTCTCTCTGCATTGAAAAACCATTTTCACACACACACACACACACACACACACACACACACACACAAACACACACTTTGGCTAGTTACTTTCTATTAGTTTTTAATATTTTAGTTTCTTTACAACTTAAGACTAACCAGGAAAATTCTTTCTTTTTTTTAAATAGCATTTATAACAGAAATTATTTATTTATTCATCCATTTGATTGTTTTTTAACTGAAATGTGTTTCCCAACAGAGTAAAAACTAGATGATGGAAGGGACTCATTTGCTTTAACTCACAGTTGTATCTCTGGGGCTTAGAATAGTGCCTGATTATGTAGGTGTTCAATAAATATTTATTAGCATAAATTAATGCTTGGGTGAAAAAGAGTATAAGCATAGTTTGATAAAGTAGAAATCATTCACCATTTTTATTAGATAAATAATGAGAATGCAGGATAAATATAAGTTTAATTTAAATTTATAAGAGCCAAATAATGGAATATTCTAGAACTTAACATGAATGACATTCTGTATGCCACTGACTTTAATTTCTCTTTTCTGAAACTTGATACTCTTTAAACAAGAATATTCTGTGTGTAATTAGCGTATTCTGTAATAAATCTGCATAGTTTTATAATTGTGATAACATGAAAGAACTAGTCTAAGAAAGCTTCTGATCATGTTTAGAGGCCAGTAGAGATCCAATCCATCAAATCAGTTATATTCTATTTCCCATTGTGATTTTATGTAATATTTTTGAAAAAAAATAGGTATAATATTTTCCCAATTCAAACAATGAATTTTTGGAAAAGAGTTGAAAACTATTTTCCCAAAGCAGGGGAAATGATGATGTGAAAAGTTATGATGGATAACAAATACAGAATGAACTCCGTGTTTTCATCTTCCCAAGTTTTTAAGGTTAATTAAACCCAGCAGGACTTACAAACCAAGTGTATGGATAAATTACCAATTAATAGAGTGAAATAACAATAAACGGCAGAACTTGAATATACCTCATTGTTTTGCATGCAGTCACCAATATCCCTCCAGTTAATTAAGACAAAATCATGATTTCTCTTTCTTTCACCCTAAAGTAAATCAATCAATAGTAGTTGACTCTACCTCAGCTCTGTCTATACTCCGTACATATGTATATGCTTATAGTACTACAGCCTTGGACCAAAAGAATATCATTTTTTACCGGCAGTATTTCAAGATCCTGTCACTCAGTCTTTCTGATTCTAAATCATTCCTCTACACCTATTGACCTTCCAGTAATTCATTCTTAACAAGAAACTAAAGTAATCTTTAAGCAGTTATTGGGGGTGCCGAGTCTTTTAGTCAGTTAAGCTTCTGACTTTTGGTTTCGGCTCAGGTCACGATCTCAGGTTGTGAGATCAAGCCCTGCATGGGGCTCCGCGCTCAGCACAGAGTCTCCTTGGGATTCTCTCCCTCTCCCTTATTCTCTACCCCTCCCCCAGCTTGCTCTCTCGCAAATAAAATAAATAAATAAATAAATAAAATTAAAAAAAAAAAACAACTTACAGGAGCTTTCTTTTTCAAAAACAATGTTTCTTACTTTGACTGAAGCATTAGATACTTTTGTTTCTAGATAATTCTCTAACCTGACATTTATACTAGACCCTCTCTGATTGGCACTGCTCCTGCTCATTGGCCTTTAACACAGTAAGCTTATTCCTGCCTTAACTTTTGTATCAATTGTTGCACGTTATAGAATGTTCCTGCCTGATTGTTATATTGTTGTCCCCTATTACTCACTGCAGCTTAAGTTTCACTTCCCCTGAAAGGCCTTTCATGACCCAAACTATAGTAAGAATTTATAACTGTTTTTTTTTTTTTTTTTTTTTTTTTTTTTTTAGTGCTTATTACTACTAGACACTTTCTTTTTAGTTAGTGCTTATTATCTGTTTTCCTAAGAGAACAAGAGTTCCATGTGAATAAAATTCTTACTTGCTTTGGTCATCACTTTACTGCTTGGTTACATAGCAGTGCTTGTTACCTAGTATTTATCCAATAAATATTTGCTCAGTGCTTCAATAAGAATGAAGACGTAAAAAATTCAGCTTTATGTGTGTGTGTGTGTGTGTGTGTGTGTGTGTGATGTGTGTGTGTGTATATATATATATCACATATATATGGTTATGTTATGTAATATACGGTTTTCTCAATACGTGAAAAACAGACTAAAACTGAGTTTGGTATATATTTATTTAGTTAATAAGACAATGTAAAATCACAGCAGGCTATTAAAAAGTAGACTTTGTTCTAATGAGGAAAGCGGGAGATGCTGGATAGTGAATTGATTCCACTATATTTACTATGCACACATGACTATCCCGTTCAAGTGTGAGGTAGAGCCTGATTTCTGCTTGTTCTTAGCTGTGTTCTGTGTCCAACAAGTAAGTAGGTGGCATTTTGATTGTGAAATGAATCTAATGTTTTTTGAAATGAAAATGTTTGTTATCTAACTTAGTACCCCATGAGGTGAAACTATCCCTTATAGAGAATCCGTAAGAAGTGGTCATAGACAAATTGCATAGGAGGATTGAGATAGCCTCGGGGATGTAAACACAACACAACAATGCAGCCATGAAGAATGGGTTCTCCTATATCCCTAAGCCTAGAAATTAATGCAGAAGACTCTACTTGTCTAAATGGTTGTATAAAAAAACAAAAATGACTCAACAATAAAAATAAATGAATTACTGATAAACAGAACATCATGAATGAATCTTAAAACATAAAGCTGAATGAAAGAAGCCAGACACAAAAGAGTAAACATTACAGGAATCAATTTTTATCAAGTTCTATAACAGCTAAAAATGATTTATGATGAAAAAAATTAGAATAGTAGTTGTCTGGGACAGGGGGAGGAATATGAGTTGTCTGGGTAGAAACATTAGAGAAATTTTGAGGATGATGCTAACTTTCTGAATTTTGATAGGGCTTGGGTTATACAGATACAAACGTTTGAAAACTTTACCTAAAGAAAACATTAACAAATTTTGAACTGGATGCAATGTTAGGCAAGTTGAACTATAGGGGTTAAGTGTATGGATACACTTTGAAATGCAAAAAATAAAATAATGGATTGAGGGATAGATAAATATGGGATAAGAGAAATATTTTTTGTCGAATCCAGGAAGTTGATAAATGGGTGTTGGCTATAAAGCTCTTTTAACTCTTTTGTATGTTTTAGACATGTAACAGAAAGACTGTAAGATGTAAAAGGTAATGGAAATGTTCTTAATTCATCAGAATACTTATTTTTGATTACAGGGTTTAATATACACACATATGTATGTGTATACAAACACACATATATATACACAGAAACATTGTGTGTTTATATGTGAGTGTGCATGCCCTCCTGTGCCTTCTAACTTGTGGTTTCTTTGAGCCTATTGTACTCTTGGGATTAGATACAAATCTAGTGAAACAGCACGGAACAAAACAAAAAGTATCAAAACCTCTTAGTTGTCCTTTTACATGACAAAGAAGTTTTCTATAGTAATCAGCTCTATGTATTTTCTTGCAATTCATATTCTAACTGAATGAGATGCCACACAGAGTGCCAACTTCTAACATTTAGTCATCTTTTGATCAAAATTTGGAAGAGTAAGTTCAGAATCTGTACTAACATGTATTGCATAGCACATATAACATCTCTATACAGACAATCTTGAAACCTCTATGCGGTCATGTCCTACCCTTGAAGGAATTGGCATAATTAATGTTTTTACTCAGTGTACCCAAGTTTTTAATTCATATTATTGTTGGTGTCCTTCTTTTATTCAATATAAACTGAGAAACAATGGAAAATTCATAAATGCAATTGTACCATTGTCTATATTTCTATTTTTTTCCTAATTCTACTTAAATCATGACAGTAATTATTTTTTATGGATCCCATTTTAAGATTTATTTTTTAATCGTCTGTTTTCAAAAGCATTTGGCTCTATACCATGTTATATTTAAGATCATACAGACTTAAGATCAGAAAGCAGACAGTACAGTGTCCAATGATCTTAGAGTCTCAGAGCTCTTTGCTCAGAGAAAAAGTCCCTGAACAAAGTATGCAAGTTTGACTATGGCACTTGTGTGATGTAATGCACTGAGAATGTCTGCTACTTACAGGTATGCAGCTTTTCCTTCTTCGAGTTCTTTACTTTTCCCACTAGAGCCACTTTTCTTCCCGCACATTCTTCTCGTGATGCACATCAGTATCCCACATTGTCTAATAAAGAAGCAGCTGACGTCCGTTACCACAAGGATTAGCAAGAGTGCCGCCACGCCCAGGCCAATGACTGCTCCAAGCCCAAGACCATTAAAAAGCGTATCTTAAAAAATAAAAGAAAATAATTTTACTAAGCTCCAAATTAGAAAAAAAAATTGACAGTTATTTTGAAAATAAATCTTAACTAACGAGACAGGAAAAAAGTGATAGTCACTGGCGAACTTTAATTTCATAATTGGGAACCAGTCTCTGGCTGGGAACCATTCTCTGGCTTTCGAACAATATTTTAAGCAACTGACATGTGAATGGTTTGCAATATTTTTTCAAACTTTATTTAGAAAAAAAAAAAAACTCTTACGTAGCTCTCTTTCCAATATACTTTTTGATTCCCAGAGGGGAAGATAATGAATATTATCACATCCCCAACTGTACCACAACCATTAATGGATCATCACATTGTTAAAAGGAAAATACAGTCAAAACTCCTGTAAGAGAAGGTTAAGTAAATGTTCTATATGGAATGGAATTATCTTAGTTTTAAGTCTTAAGCTTGCAAATGATGTGTGCTCCAAGCACTTTGTTTTGACAGAGAACACATTTAAAATATCTGTATATGAATATTTTGAAAATCATTATTTTAGAATAAATGCTTTAGTTGTATTTTTTTTTCAGTTAGTATTTTAATAAATCATATTAGACCAGAGGCAAACTATGGTACTTATGATCTTTCTGAAACTTATCATGGGAAGGTAGGGGACGATGGGAACCAGTTTTCCTTGACAGGAGGTTGTGGGAATTTCTGAAAGTCATACAGAAATTATCCATGGAAGATATGACTGGGAATAGGATGGAATATGCTGACTGACACAGTAGAAATAACAAGAAGCAGAGCGGTAGTGAAAATGAATCAAGTGTTTTATAACTATAGTTGAAGATAAGGGTAGACTACACAGCCACAGGAGTGCTGGCAGTAAAATAAGCGCGTGGAAAGAGATTAAACTGGTGATACTGTGTTATCTAGAGGGAAGAAAAAGAGTTCTTATAAGACAGTTTTAGAGAATTATTCAAAATGATTCTTTTAAAAAAATTTTATTTATTTGACAGTGAGTGCACACAAGCAGGGGGAGTGGCAGGCAAAGGGAGAGGGAGAAGCCGGTTTCCTGCCTAGCCAGGAGCCCCATGCGGGACTCCATCCCAGGACTCTGGAATCATGACCTGAGCTGAAGGCAGAGCTTAAGCCACTGAGCCACCCAAGTGCCCCTATTCAAAATGATTCTTAACCAAATTACGTTAACATTTGCTTAGATAACATTATAAAATTATAATTATCCTTTTCAATGATAAATGCATTTATTACTCAGCATCATAATGGCATCTAAATATGTAAAAGGTGTGTAATGCAAGTGACAGACAGGGACAGATGCAGACTTGGTTTGGAGAAAACCACTTCTGAAAAAACACATTTATAAAACAAAGTTTTTCTAAGTTATATTTTTAAAATTAGGTGTAATAATTTAATAATGACTTGAAGAGATTGTGAGCTAAAGGAATTGATATAACTGTTTTTATTTTAAATCAACAAGCTGGTGATGAACGATGACATGCCTGTCTGAATCCTAGCTGATTTTTCTACCAAATGCCTGAGCCTCACATCTATACTTATTTTATCTTTTTTTCCCCCCAGGAAATGCATGTTATATAAAAAAATCATTCTATCTGTGACATGGTTCCTGGCACATGGTTCACCTGTGCTAGAACGTGGAGGAACTTCTACAGAATCTCTGTGAAGTTGCGGGTGAGAATTCCTTAAGTACTGAATCAACAAACTTGCAACTCTCATGCTCCAGCAAGTATAAATTTGATTATAATAGTGTACTTAACACCTCTAGCACTTATTGCCCAGTACAGAGTAAAAATTTAACAAGTATTGGCAATATTTATTATTATGATTACTGCTACTACTATTATTATTTTGCTACTGTAAAATTTTAGGGAAATGAGGTTTTGGTGGAAAAAATAGACCATCTAAAGTTAATCTAGTCTAGAAACGTATTTCCTTCATCAGCACCGTAAGGTGGGACACTATCTCTTATTAAACACTGATTATTCTCTTGAGAATAAAGTCATTTTTTTTTTACTCAGGTTTAGCTAGTTAGCTTTTAAACGATAAATATTTTATTTGTGACCTTTTTAGCATTAAACCAGTATATTGATCTGTTTCACTTCCATCTTTAGAAAAGCTCTTAGAAACATTATATTTGCAAAGCACCTTATGATAAAGGCATATTGATGCTAAAATAGCTATTATTTGTTTTCTAACAAAATTATACCTTTTAAACTCATGATTATAAATGTTGAAGGTTACTTGAAGTTATTTTTATGGAAAACCAAGTATTTCTTGTCATTGCAGAGGATAGGATATATAGCAAGTAGGTTTATGTAATAGATATTTAGTTTTCTTTTGAAAGCTATGGGGTTTTTTAAATTGGCTTAAGAATGTATTTAAATGCTAATATTATCTCACATTCCATGAAATTAGGCTGTAATAACTATGAAATCCAAATTTTCTAATGTTTTTATTTTTATTTTTTCTGCCACCTATTTACTCTGGTGGGGAAGTTTACTCATTTGTCTTTGGTTTTTTCACAACCAAAATCATGACCACGTGTAAAATTACATCACTAGGATTTGAGGACTAACATGCAGAAAATACTTTCTTTTTAAGTTCAGTTTTAATTATTGAACTAATTGAAACTGAACATAGCAATCATTTAAAGGATTTTAAGTCAACTTTTTTAGCTTTCCAGGATATTTGCACATGTGCTTTATAATATATGATATTTTATGATAGTTTTTACAAGTCCATTACATAGGAAAACAATGTTAAGAGCTCTACTTTACAGATAAGGAAACTGAGGTCCAGAGAATACAGTGGCCTAAGTCATTAGCTTTTATATTGTTTATACCTGTGTTAGATTTACATTGTATATTCATCATCAAATAAACAAGTGAGGCATAACATAGTAAACACATTAAAATGTGTAATTTTCTTACCGAAAAATGTCCATTTTTCCCTACACTGCTAGAGGAGAAGCAACTATTTAAATGACGTACAACAATATAAATCATTTGTTTATGTATTCTTGCTATCAGCTCTCTTTTTAGTGATCATTTTGTATTGTTCTTTGAAAAGGGGGATTTTATATTAGAATTTAATAAGAATAAATAATTTAGGAATTTTAAAGTTCAAACATCTATTTTTTGGTATATATTTAATTATTGAAAGCAAATAGAATCAAACTGACTGAATTTCTATAACTTCCCTCCCACCTGACCTTCCATCCCATGAAATTTAGAAGTTGGCAAGCTGAATCAATACAAGTCCGCAGACCTTTATGTAATCACATCCTAACTGAAATAAACACATAAAATCAAAGCATTAAAATAAGAAGAAAAAAACCTTTCATTTTAAATTTGTCACATGCATGTCTTCACGTTTCTGTTGTAGAAGTTAACTTACAATTAAAACACTGAATCAATTTTCCGTGAAATTTATTACATTTAATAATACTAGGTTTTCAAACACCTGTACACTCTATACGTAAAATTAGACTTGCTTTTTGACTCCTTAAATGGTTTGGTATTTTATTTGACTATTTTCTGTGTGTACGTATCATCTTCTCCAAGTAGACTGAGAATGACTTTCAGGACTTGGAAAAGTAATAAAGACACAAAGAAAAAACGTGGTTTTTTTTTAATTTAATAATGGAGATTTCATATTTGCTCCAAGAATAGCAGTAGCTATTTCCATAAAAGATATTCTTAAATATCAGTAAGTAAACAGTGTATGAAAGACAAGAAGACATTCAGAAACCTTTTGGTGTTTCTCGTAACATTGCTAAGTACTATACCCTCCAAAATTGCAGTAGGTATACTTGTCTCCTGCTTATATGTTTTTCCTTCATCTTCCTCAGAGTAACAGACTTTCAAACATCAAATTGATCTATGGAAAATCTAGGTGTCAATCTATACACCTGGTTACATATATGTGTCCTCTGTGAAAAGAGGTGAAGCAGGTAACTCTCTGCAGCTGGGCTCCACCGAAGCCACAATGATCAGCTACTTTAAAATCAGACATCTGATCATCTCAAGACTTTGTGGCTGCATAGTTAAAAAAAGAAAAAAAAAGGAAAAAGAAAAACAGAGGACTACCAAGCCATTTATGCTTCACAAAACTTCACTGAGTACCTGCCTAATTAGTGTAGAAGTAGATGGGCTTCCTGATACGTACTAAAATTGAGCTAATAAAAATTAACATAAATCTTTAGGTTTATACATCCTTTTAAGTCCTTTTCTACTTATGAAGCACAAGTTCCTAAAATTTAATTTCATTCGTTAAGTTCCAAATAACACAACCAAAGAACAAAAGAGTAATATTTTTATATCAACAAGGGCATATGGTTAATAGTAAGGGCTTTCCCCAGAATTATGGTAATCTTGGATTATAGAAGGCACGCTCTAGGGTAATACATCCTTAAAAAAAAAAGACATTGCACTAATTTAAAGACCAACTACCATCCCTAAGGATTTCACACAGTTTCTCATTGTGTTGTTAGACGAGCTGTTTTCAAAAATCTCTGTCACTTACAGAATTAGGAATTATCTTAAATTTATATTTTGTGAATTTCTCCTAGGATCCCCAAATTAACAAAGAGTAAAAAGGTGTAGCAGAAAGAGCAAAAGTGTAGAAATGAGACAAGGGTCTAGACTGTTTCAACAAAATAATAATTTTTTAAAAAGTTCTACAAATTTTAATAAATGATGAGGATATTGAAAATAAAGTCTAATCACAACATTCTCCCAGTGTGGACAAAGCTGCAGCCTTTACATTTCTTGACATAACCCACTTTTCAAGAAAGAAAATAATATTCTCCAACCTGTGGAGTTGTGTAGAGAAACGGCTTATTACGCATTTACAAGACTTTCTACTCCCTACTGGGAATCCCGACCTGCTAAACAGAACCTAAATCATGTGAAATTTGTCTTTGGACTTGATTAAGTCTTCTCTCAGCTAAACTAAATGGGGAATCAGGCATGTTTAAATGCGATATTTATATATTTTAGGTATTCAGAAAAAAATCATCCAAATATCTGTTTTTAAATATTTGAAAAAACATGACTTTCAGGTCACCTTGGTGACCTGAATCACAAATAAAAGTAAGCTTTGATTTATTAAATATTATAAAATTCACTATTAAAGAGGAAGTGTTAAAACCGCTGATATTAGCAATCTGAGCACAAGGTCACGCTATTTCCATTTCTCCAAATACCACATTTCTCTTCTGTGTCATGACCATGGCCTCCTGCATTTATGGTGCCGGTGTTCATCCCCTGAATGGATAGATCCATTCCATTTTGATTCATATTTAACTTCCCTGTTTGAAACAAGGGTTTGGACTTCTGAGGTTTCCAATATCTGGTTAGTACCCCTTTAACTGTATTAATTAGAAAGAAGGAGACTATCATTACAAATTGCATAAGCAAGGAGGATTAAAAATACCATTTTCCATTAATTTAAAAAATTTAAAAATCAAATTGCAAACTTAAGAGCAACTATAATTGGATTTTATATTCTTCCTCCCCTCTAAGCTACTTTTATTGCTTCCCCATACACCCAGAAAAAAATGGAGTGTACCCTCTTAACATATGTTTTTCACTTAAAGTATAAACAGGTAATATTTTATAACATATTTATACTTTGATAGCTACAATGCAATGCAACATATTACTTATACATTTTGTGGCTCCCACGCTGCAATTAGATATAACTAAATCATAATTACAATTTTATTGTTTCATTATTGATAAAATGCACGTAATAATTCTCATGTATCCTAGCTAAAATATTCTTTGAGAATCATATTATGAAAAGTTTAATAATTCCAAAGAACTGCACAAATGCATTATTATTTCATTTGTTATTACTCTATGTTCGCTTTGTAGTAACTTCTTATTTTTGTTGTTTATAGTATTTTCTTTTAAAAAATAGAATTTCTCTTTTATCCAAAACCTTCCTAGATTTTAGAAGCTTAAACATTTGAATATTGCTAACATTTATGAACTGTGATACATAAATATAATTGTAAATACATATTTACATTTCACAAGTGGTTTTTTATTGTTGTTTCTGATAAACTGTCTTTATTAAGGCCTAAGGTTTAAGGTCATTTTCATTCTTCTGGCTTTAGATGTGCATTTCACTGTGACTAGAACTCAACATGGTTAAATATCACTCCTTTTTCATTTGTTCATTATTCATATAGCAAGTTATTTTTCTGGTCATTCCCATACTTCTGTATGTCAAAATCTTTCCTGAGCTTTGTAAGAGTGATGTTAAATAAATGAAAGCAAAAGAATTATTAAAAATTCTCTTAATGTCTCTGATAGAAGAAACTGACTTTTGCCTCATTTGGGATAGGACATATTCTTTTTTTTTGTATGCTCCTGTAATTCACCTGCCTTCGTTACCTCACCATTAGATTCTTTTGTCACTGTTACCATTATTGTTTCTTTTGTTGTTATGGTTATTTTGTGTATTTTAGACACATTTGCCTTCACTGAAATAAAAAAGAAGATGGAAACTTTCAACAGATTATTGCTAAGTGAATCAAAACCTCCTCCCTAAAATAAAGACTGTACCTCTTTTGTGTTCTAATCTTTTCTCTCTCATATCTTGGTTCCCTCTTGGACAGCTTCTAGCATTCATGAGATAATGAAAGCATTTACATCATTCAGTGTCCTGACAAAATGCACTTATTAGCAACTTTTTAAGTTCACTCAAGTTCATATTATTCAGATATTTAAGTACTTACTGAACCAGCTGAATGAAAACTCTGTGGGTGCAACATGAATTTTCAGGCATGCAGTTTTCAATGAACAATGTAAAGATAAAAAGTACGTAATGCTAGTAATATCTGTGATGGCTGTGAAAGACTGTTGTTACCAGTGAAAAGAAAACTGCAGAGTCTTTTATAAGGGATTGCATTTTAGGAAAGGAATCTTGGGACTTTAAAATCTTAAAAAATACATAAAAAATCAAAAGTTACAATCATGAAAGGAGTATACAATTGTATGAAATTGCACTATTTATAAGTATATTGTGACCATTCTGGCAGATTTTTAATTTTTAGAATCACACAAGAGTAATTTGCTGTGTATTAAAGGGACATGTATTGAGTTTATTGGAGCTCTTTCAATAATCTAAAAACAAATTATAAAAGTTCATGTCAGAGATTAACTTGGTAATCCTTGATAATACTATTTGTGGATCCACACATTAGTTTAAAGGTTGAAATTTTCAGATTTTTTAAAAAAAAAGATTTATTTATTTATTTTAGAAAGAGAGGGAGAGAGCATGTGGGGGGAGGAGGAAGAGCAGAGGGAAAGGGAGAGAGAAACCCATGCAGATTCCAAGCTGAGCGTGGAGCCCAATGCAGAACTCGATCTCATGACCCTGAGATCGTGACCTGAGCTGAAACCAAGAGTTGGACGCTTAACCGACTTTGCCACCCAGGTCTCCCTGAAATTTTTCAGATTTTAAATATTATAAGTAAAATTCATCAATAATTTTTCAGCATTATTCAAATACATTAACAAAGCTTACTGTTGTTATTTGTATGAGTTTTAAATCCTCAAGCTATTTCAGTATATTTTAATAAGGTAGTCATGTTTTTTCTAGGTATACTCAGTTAAACAATATTGATGTAGATGGCTTCTTGCTTACTACCAAATTTTGGGGGGGAAGGGAGAAGACTGTATTTTATATCACCTATTTCTTGCCACTGTGTCTCCATTCTTTAGTTATTTTGATTCTTATGTCAAAATGTTCTTTATATATATAACTATTTTTTACATATATAACTATTTTTTTTTTACATTTGTAACTACTTTTTACATTTATATACATATAAACTCAATGATAATCCAGAATTCCCATTCAAATCACTTCTCCCTATCAGGAAGTATTATTTGGGAGAAGGTAGGTTCAGAGGGCAGCACAGATAAACCAGACCTTATTTATCTATTTACTCATTTATGTTGATTATGTGATTTGGGGCAAGTCAATTAGCTAATTGAGGATATTTGGTTTGGTAATGGGAAGGGAATTGTAAACATGTATATTATATAAAGGGTATTTCTAATTATAAAACTCTATACATTTTCCTAATAATGTCTTTTCCTATATATGCTTGTTTACAAAGGCAGAGTCATAAATTAACTAACTTTTCAAAATATTTTCTAGTCTTTTGATAGCACAGAAATAATTATGCCCAAGGATAAATTGGGCAAAAATACATGATCATCCTTCATTTTAGCACAATGTTATTAAACAAGTTTATCAAGCAGTTGTAAAGATAAAATATGAGAAAGGCAAAAGACTCTCTCTCTCAGGACTCCTATGAATTGGGAGAGCTGAATAAGACATGTAACTTAGGAACTGCAATGCAGTGCAACTGATTGCTTTACTAGTGGTAAAAATTAATGTGGCCTGAGCAGATAGGTGGGAAAAGCATATAAGTTGGTAGTTAATGTCAAGTAAGACATGATAAAGAAGAGAGTGTTTGAAAGGTACTGAACAATCAGAAGCTTCCTATGTGATGAGAGGAGTCTATTTCAGCCAGAACATGCTGTGACCAAACATGGAGATGTATGAAAATAAATGGTATGTTTGGAAATTAGCATAGATCTACAAATAGTAGAGGTAAGATATTGAGGACAATTGGTGTAGGTTGGAGTTAAGGGATAAAAATGATGAAGTTAAAAAGAATAGACCCTGCAACTGAATAGATAAACAAATATATCACCCAAAACAAAATCGACAACCACCACCACCACCACCACCAAAACCTCAAAAGTGTGATCTTTTCCCAAAAGACGGTAGAGGATTCTTAGAGACACGTAGAGAGGGAAGTAGAACTTGTTGCAGGGAGGGAACTAGTGGAGGCCTGGGCTTGGCTTGGAATGTCTGTCCAGGCTTCCCTCTCTCCTATCACATGCCCATTTACATAATGCACCCAGGCTCGTCAGTCTCTGCTTGGTCTGAAGCAGCGAGGAAATAGTTGACTCAGCCTAGAACATGTGATTAGGGATTGAACCAACATTAGATAATTAGTGTCCATTAATATATTTAAAAATAGACACTGTATAAGATAAAATAATGTTATCATTTCCATAATATACATTTACAGTTATGTATAATTATTCTGTATACTTTTAAATGGAATGACATTGCAAGTGGCTCATCACCGTCACACTTTTTTTTTTAAGATTTTATTTCTTCATTTGATAGCAAGAGAGCACAAGCAGGCAGAGCAGCAGGCAGAGGGAGAGGGAGAAGCAGACTCCCCGCTGAGCAGGGAGCACGATGTGGGGCTCAATTCCAGAACCCTGGGATCATGACCTGAGCCGAAGGCAGATGCTTAACTGACTGAGCCACCCAGTTACACTCCACCCTTTTTTAAATCTACACAATTGCCCTTAAGGTTTTAGTATTTACCTTTTGAGAATAATTCCCGTAAAAATGAACACTCCAAAATATAAAATTCTTCTTCTATGGGAGCGTTAATGGAAACCTGTCACATTCTCAGAAAAAGTTAAAATAATATATTTAACATAAGAAAAAGTATTAAAGGAATAAGATGTGCTAATTTAAAAAAAAAAAGTGGAGTAAACACTAATAGATACCCACACTTTTTTTGATAAATGTTTCAAATAACTGAAGACTTTAGAAATGAGTATTTGTAAGTGTTGTCACAAATCTGATGCAACAAGAAACCATGAGAGATTGTAAAATATCTAAAGTCCTTACATAATGGAATACCCTACGCTCTTAACTACACGGACATCTCAAATTGCTAAGTGGGCTTGAATGGAAACCATTGACCATTTCAAAAAAAAAAATGAAAGAGATATAAAATATTTATATGTCATATTTATTCCAACTGCTACTTTTGAAATTTATTCTTGTCTCACTAACTCTATACTTTCTCCATATGCAGTTTAAATCCTATGTATTCAGTTTTCTTTGGTGAAGGTGATTTAGGTATTTCTCATAAGATAATGAAGGTTTTTACTGGCTTATAGAAAAAAATCTTGGAATAGAATGAATGTGACCAAAACAAACATTAGCCAGTGTTAAAAATTGAATAATTTAAATTTTAGTTCCTTGGTTTAACCATTAACTGGCCAAATTCATTTTTTCTGTTAATATTAAAAGGCTGTTCCAAATGTAGAAAATGGAATTCTAGGCACAAATACCAAATACCTTTCTTTTTCTTTTCTTTTATTTATTTATTTATTTATTTATTTATTTATTTATTTATTTTTTTAAAAGATTTTATTTATTTATTTGACAGAGATAGAGACAGCCAGTGAGAGAGAGAACACAAGCAAGGGGAGTGGGAGAGGAAGAAGCAGGCTCATAGCGACAAGCAGACTCCCTGCTGAGTGCAGAGCCCCACATGGGGCCTGATCTCAAGACCCCGAGATCAGGACCTGGAAGAAAATCACGAGTTGAATGCTCTACTGACTGTAACACCCAGGTGCCCCGAAAATACCTTTTTTCTTATACTGTATGGTGACTAACATAATAAAAAATTATTTAAAAAAATACCTTTTTTCTTAAAGACTGTGTTACAAAAATGAATCTCACCCATAAAGGATAAAATTACAATTAAAATTTTATAATTGAAATTCCAAACTGTTTTATCTATTATGAAATTATTAAATATACATACCTTTGAATTTTATAAATATATGACAATAAATGAAAACATATGAAAAAATATATGGATGGTATTATTTTCCAAGGAATTTATAACATTAGGTTTTGAAAATTTTCCAGTTTTAGACACATATTGGGTCTCAGAGACTTCAATTTCTTCATTTGGGTTATATAAAAAAAACCCAGTTACATTTTTTAAATTAAACATCTAAACACATAAGACTATTTATAATTTATATTATTACATAGTGCATCTAAATAATATCTTGTAGAGTATACTTCAACTCTAAAATAGAAGTGCAGATTTTCAATATATTTAAAAATACATCTAAGATATCCTACCCTGGGTGAATGGATAAACTGTAGTACATGCAGACAATGGAATATTATTCAATGCTAAAAAGAAATGAGCCACCACATCATGAAAAAACATGAACGAAACTTCAAAACACATTACTAAGTGAAAGAAGCCAATGTGAAAAAGCTATGTACTGTATGATTCCAACCATATGACATGATGGAGAAGGAAAAGCTATAGAGACTGTAAAAAAGATTAGTGGTTGCCAGGAGTTAAGAGAGAAGGAGGGATAAATAGGCAGAACACAGAGGATTTTTAGGGCAGTAAAACTACTTTGTAAAATACTATAATGGTGGGTATATTTCATTATGCATTTATCAAAACCCATATAATGTACAACATCAAGAATAAATCCTAACACAAACTTTGGACTCTGGGTAAAAATGATGTCAATGGTGTCAGTTGGTTGCCACTTGTAACAAATGTACCATTCTTCATGTTGATAATGGGGGAAGCCATACATGTATTGGGGCAGGCAGTATATGGGAACCCTGTACATACCTCTCAATTTTGGTGTGAACCTGAAACTTCTCTAGAAAGTAAAGTGTATCTAAGAATGAAAAAAAAATTACAGAATCATATCTTTAAAATCTTCCAAGAAATGGTTAACTTGCCTAGATTGACTGGGAATGTCCATAAATTTAATAAATAATCTTTAACATCCTTTAATAATTAAAAAAAATGACATGGTACATGATGACTGACACACAGCAAAGTCTGAAACATTTGTAGCTTCCTGTTTTGGTGTGATGGGACCCACCAATGAACTAGACCAGACCCTGGTGCAGAGAAATATTTCTATTCCCTTAAACAAACTTTCCTTCATGAGTGACAATTTGATGGCACAGTAAGTCTCAGGCTAGTATATAAAAACCCCACCATATTTTTTCTGTTTTCCACCCATAAGCACTGCGAAGCAGAGTATTTTTCTTATCATTTTTCAAGAACATCAGAGAGTTTTGCATTTAACCTTCCACGTAACATACATATCCAGTTTAGCCTTTGTGAAATTATATAGAAACAACAGCAAATTGGAAGTTGTTCATGCATTCATCAAAGCAGAAATGCTAGTTTGAAGAGCTGATTTTTACCTTTGTTAACCTTATCTAAGCAGGAAAAAAAATAGCTTATATTTATTATAATATGAATTTTTAAATATTTTCATTATTTCTCTTTATAATAATAAATGAGAAATCGGTAGAGAAGGAAGCAGATAGCCACTATGCAAATTCTGATTTGAAGCCGTTTATTGATTTCTTAAAATGAAAAGGACAGATACTGATATGAAACCATCTAGTTTAGTTTTTATTAGATAGTATGTAAAAATATTACTTCATATTACTAGAAAATGACCTATGTCTATGAACAATGTAAAAAAGTCATTTTATAGTTTTCAGAAAATGTGTACAAATCATAGAGTGATTACATTTAATTTGATATCCTTTTAGGGTTGTGAACTGAGTGTGAGTGTATTACGTTGATCACGGGAAAGCAGCTCTGGGTAGGAGTATAAGTGAGAATGGTAACAAGCTGAATTGTTGAAGTACCACGAAGTACCATGATTGAAGGAACTGTGGTTGGTTAACACATGGCCTTTCCTGAGCCACACTGATTTTTCATGAAGCAATCAAGAAGAAATCAAAGGAACTAGGTCAAAGACACAGGACCATATAAGTTATGGACTAGGGATTGAGTTATGCCATCTGTGATTCAGTGTAATTTGATAAAACAAAGATAGGAATACTGAGTCAATGACTAGTCATTGGGCTTCTCTGATCCTCAGTTTGCTGACATAATAAGATAATAGTATTGATTAGGATATTAGACTAAATTTCCTCAAATCTCTTTAGCTTTTTCCCAGTGACCCCAAACAATAAAGTAATGAAAAGCTAATAGAGTAATGTAAAGTTACGGTGACGGTCACTATAAAAATGTCCAACAATTCCCAGATACTTCCCATTTGATACCATCTCATTGTCAAGGGGTTTCAGGAAAAACAAAAACAAGAACAACAAAGAAAACATAACTTTCTTTCTCTCCCAATGTACAAAACTTCTGTAACTGTTGAATCAATTGAAAGAAGTACAAAAATTTGAACAAAATATAGATATTATATTAAAATTTTCATTTTGAAATGTATACAAATATGTTCTAATCAGGGATATATATATATATATATATATATATATATTAAGATATACATTTGAGGGTGGGCTGTTGTGGAATAAGAATGATTAAGTGTGCCTTAAAATAATGCAAACCTTGAAAATGAACTTTTTCTCCTTTGTAATTTCTATACTATTTCATTTTTATCTGGCAATGCAGCACTTGACTGCATTTATACAAGAGAAATATGTATTCATATCTAAGCCAGGAATTTTTTACTTTATAAAAACTAACTGAATAACATCCATATTAAAGACTTATTGTTTGAACCCAGGTCTAGTACTAAAACAAAAAGAGAAATATATTTTATTAAGCGCGCTGGACCTGGATGCTAATTGTGACTCTTTATGTAAATTATCCAACTTCTTTAGGCCTCATTATTCTCCTCTAAAATATGGGAGAAATGATATTTACTTCAGAGGGACTTTATGAGAAGTGAATGAAATATTCCACACAGCTTGTGACACAGTACACATTAAGAAGTAGAACCAAAGCCATTTTTATTTCATACCTTGGCTGTGGATGAGCAGAGAACCTTAGGAATTTTCTACAACTTTATTCTCATGGTGCTTAAACTGAATTATAGTACTACATTAACCAAGATATTTGAAAAATCTCTTTAAGCATTTACTTCTGCTTTTATAAGCTTTTGCTAGCAAAGGAAACTACTTAACAATGCTTGCATTATTAAAATTATTAACGATAGTCCTGTATTTTATTAAGATAGTATCTGACTATTTTGATCTCCTACTAGTCATTGAAGTTTCTTTTTTTTTTAAAAAGATATTTTTTATTTATTTATTCAACAGAGACAGAGACAGCCAGCGAGAGAGGGAACACAAGGAGGGGGAGTGGGAGAGGAAGAAGCAGGCTCATAGCAGAAGAGCCCGATGCGGGGCTCGATCCCATAACGCCGGGATCACGCCCTGGGCCGAAGGCAGACGCCCAACCGCTGTGCCACCCAGGTGCCCCTAGTCATTGAAATTTCTAAGATGACTCTGTAACTAGTTTACTATGAAGCAACGGTATTTAGCAGTGTTTCTAAATTATTTTTGCAATCTGAGTCTACTGATGATGTATTATTTGTCTCAAAATAGAAGTCACTCAATGATTATATGTTCATTACACTGCGATATTGGATTTCAAGTTAGGAATGAAAACACACAACAAGGACAGAAAAGATTTGTACCAGTAATAAAGAAAACACATATAACAAAGCTTTTCCTCAGTTTTCTTTATTACAACAATGGAGACACAGAGGTACAGAAAATAAAATGACATTTAATATACTATGAAACACATGCATAGGATTACACATAGTGCTGGATATTATGTTGGGGGTTTTAAATAAGAGATGATACTGAAGACAATACATTTATAACATACATTTTTTTCAAGAAAATAAGCTATGATGAAAACAAACGCAATTAAAATGATCAGAAATAGTCACTTTAAAACACAAGTGTTATACATAAAATCAGTGTAAGATGTGAGATAAAAATATTCTTAAAGAAGCTCATGAATCATGAAGGTTACTTAAAACAGTAATTTCTAACTGCTTGCATTAAAAAAAAAGATGAATTATGAGATTTATTTCATAGTGCCCATTTAGTACACATACAGAATAAAAATAAATGTAGTATAATTAAGAAAAAGGTGCTCTTAATATTATGCAATGCTTGTAAATGTGTAACTTTTTATTTTTATTAGTTAAAATGGAATGATAAAGAATAACTTAATTTAACTTGAACATACACAAATTAAGAAACTTTATACCTAAATATACATTCAGTTAGTTCACACTTAAAATGAAATTTGATTCTACTTGAATCAGCCTATCTTTAAAAATTAGGTAAAATAACAGTCTACCAACAAAGCCATAAGGACACCCGTTGCAGTTTAGATCAGCACAGATATAATAGGAGAACTCTTGAACATACGTGTTTTCCTCAGCTGTTTTAATGCTTTCAATTTAGGCTTTGAAATTAATTAATAGCCATAGAAGAAAAATGGTTTACTACCAGAAAATCTTTATCTGGCTCATCTTACATAAGGTAATAAAACCAAAGGTGTTTGGAAAACCCAGCATTGGTTATTACATCCCTATCTCTGTCTTATTTCGGAACAATTAAATTAGACTTAAGGTTACTGAATTTTTTTTGCCTTAGATAAAAATTGAGATGCTGCTTAATATACTATTATAACCTTTAGGAATTTCATCAAGTTTTTAAGTACAATAAATTAAAAAGAGATGATACTACTGCTTTATATGCAAAAGTTAAAAAAATGTTAATTCTAAATGTTAACTCTACCAATTTAGATGGTAATACAGAAGAGATCAGGTTAATGAGATGTTAGAAATATTTTTTTTCTTTAGCTGGGTCCTAAAATTTACTGTGGTGAGACCTTCTGAATTCTAAAATAAACTATCAAGTATTAATAGTGATTAAATAATTCTCTTTATTTTTTATGACATAATCAGATGGTTTGGAAGTGGAATTTTTACCAATTTCAGTTCACACTGAAATATTTTCAAGGGCTAGTTGTAGAATATTTGTATCTCCAATAATTTGAAATATGCAAATTTGAGCTACCCATTCAATGCATTAGTCTTTCTGAAGGTTTTATGACATATATCCATAGCACAAATGCTAATACTTTAAGATTTACCAGTGATTAATGGAAAAGGAGTAGAAAAAATAAACCCTGTTTATTCATGGACAGAGACTGAGGGGGAGGGAAGGAAACATGGAGGGGGTTGAGAGAGAGAGAGAGAACAACAGGGCAAGAGAGACAAAGAGGAGAAATAAAAGGGAATGTAAGAGAGAGGGAGGGAGGGAGAATATTACAAAGAATGAATTGGAAGGAAGGAAGGAAGGAAGGAAGGAAGGAAGGAAGGAAGGAAGGAAGGAAGCCAAAATGAGAGAAAACCTACTTAATTTGTAACTATTCAAAGGGTATTTAAAGGATATTACATTATGCCTCACAAACCTAAGCCATAATAAAATACATAAAATGACACATTTAGATATGACCTTCATTATCTTATATCTTTATTCAATAAGTAAAATTATAATACGTAAGGGCTAAAGAAAATTATAAATAACATTTAATTTAGGTAGTATTGTAAAACACTATTTAAAGCTCTTAATGCTGCTAATATCATAATCAAAAACAAAGAGGGGGACATTTTCAGATAATTTTACATGACTAGAGAGATTTCTTAATTACTTCAAACTTAAAGTATTGTTATAGGTAACTATTCTTGAAAACTAGACCCAAACATACTTAATGATTGTATTTGTCATATAAATATCTATCTTAAATCACTAAAATAATTTGTAATTTTAAAATTTATTTTTCCATTCCTAGTGTAGGTAAACCATATTAATAAATATAATACTTTTCAGATATCTAAGAGTTCATCCTGACCCCAGAAAGACTAATTACCTCTTGCACACTCTATTTTGTTGAATATAACTGAATAATCACAAATCCAACTGTACAAAGTTGAAACTACTATATAATTTTCCTTATTTCAGTTTTAAATTAAATATGATAAGTGGCCATTCTTATATGGAAAATGTTTGAGTTAAATTGTAATGGCTTCCAAACTGACCCAAATTGCATAACCTATGAACTACTGTGCATGCTTGTATTTTGAATTCTTAATTTTAAAAAAACCTTCTGTATATTTAAACAGTAAAAACCATTGCAATTAAATTATTTGTGCATGTATTTATTTTATATGTCCAACTGAAATTATATACATAAACTGTTAATCCAATGTCTAATAATTTTTTGAAACACTTAAGATACTGTAAGCTAAGGAAAAAAGGGAAAGAAATTTAAAAAAATAAGCCATAAGACATTTTAATTTTGTCCATGTCAACCACAAAGGAATGCATGTATGTTCGTTTGTGTCATGTTTTTGAAAATAGTATGAGTGTAGCATTTATAAAATGTAGTTATTCCCAATGACTAAAATGAGGAGAGAGGATGAAAAATGGCAATTGACGTATGATTCTTCCATACAAGAAAAAGTTTCCTAGAAAAGAATTTACTGCTACCTCTAAGGCATAGTCTGTTGGCACATCTGGCACATGATATCGGTGAGCCTTATAGTGATCTGACGAATAATTATGGAGTTTGGTTTGGAGTAAGAAACCACTAAGACTAAATAATAAAAGGAGAAAGAAAGACAGACCAGGCAAAAGCGGGGAGGAGAAAAAAAGGAGATATCCATGTTCATACAAAAAATTAATCCTGATCTCCACATACAGATGCAGCAATCATCCACAAGCAAATCAGCCTAACTTAATAACCCGTAGACTATGTTCAAAACAAATTTCTGGAATGATTTAACATTTGGAGATATGATATACACATCAGTAGACACAGACACATTACATGTAATGACGAACATAAAACTCACC
Organism: Ailuropoda melanoleuca; assembly: GCF_002007445.2. Lineage (NCBI taxonomy): Eukaryota > Metazoa > Chordata > Mammalia > Carnivora > Ursidae > Ailuropoda > Ailuropoda melanoleuca. The sequence goes on from NC_048218.1 coordinate 21,406,966, forward strand.
TTAACACACAAGTTCATATTTTATACATTCAGACACAGGATTTTACTTAAGAATCTATTGGATGAAAGAAATCATTGGCTGATATGAGGGAGAGACTTAAAATAAATTGCATTTTTATGTTTTGCTTACCAACAATCACATTCGTTCAGACCTATAGATGGATATTAGACTACAAAGCACTGTCAGATTACATGGTTGCAATTACAAAACTAAAACTCAGATAATAAAGATAATTTAGCAACACCTACATATTATTAAGATTTTTTTTAAATCTGAGAAGGTAATTTATAATCTCTAAGGTCTCATTTATTGAAATGTTATAGCTGTACTGTTCAGAGTTTTGTACTTTCCTCTCTCTTGTAGAAATAAAGCAAAGCACAGAACCTGTATTTTAAGATTCTAACGATCTATTTTCAAGAATTTATGCATTTCTCAGAACTGCAAAATAACCATTCTTCTAAGCATAAATATTTGGTCAAATGATAGATTGCTTATTAATTTCAGGATTAAAAACTTGATCTGTACTTAGATGTTTATAAAAACTTAAGAAGAATTTATTAAATGTAAATAATTCTGTGAGACGATGAACTTTTAATTTTAGATTATTTTCTCAAGTGTCAAAATATCACTTTAGGTACCATGTAAACCTGACTTTGAGTATTCTTCATATCACTGTTGGTGGCATGGAGTCATAGAATATCGAATTTAAAAAAGTCAACTATGTTATGGTATGAAATACATATTCCATGTTCTCCACAAAAGTATTTTGCTATCATATACTATGTCAAAATAATTTCTACACGAGTTTGTGGAAGCATTTGTCTTATTGGAAAGATCCAGTTTAGGTTATAGTGAACAGGAAAAATTGTTCCTGGAAGAGTTATTGGAACTCTTTTCTTTCCCAGCACTTTCCACATATTAGTAACCAACACGTCTACATATCTTCTCCAAATACAGATCTACTGGAACATAATATGCACTTATATATAGTTCTTTAATTAAAAAAAATTTGGCTATGGTGACTTTATTTTATTTTGTTTTATTTCTTTCTTTGAGAGAGAGAGACAGCACGAGTGGGGCGTGAGAAGAAGCAGCAGACTCCCCACGGAACACGGTGCCTGATGTGGGGCTCATAACCTGAGCCGAAGGGAGATGCTTAACCAACTGAGCCACCCAGGCGCCCTTGCTATGGTGATTTTAAAAACAACATTCTGCACAAGCAGGTTAGATTTGCATATTGCGTAAGTCTGGAAATCCCTTTCTCTCAGGAGAGGAAAAGGGAGGGAAGGAGAAGTGTGTTTAATCTGTGGATGGGTTACTTCTGCATTCTAAAGGTCCGTGGCTAGGTCAGAAGAAAGGAGGACAGCAGGGCACAGCAGAGTTTAGAAAAAGATAAGGAAGATAAGGAAGACAGATTACTAAAGAGAAGTCTAGCATTAGATCTTACATAATAGGATCCTGTAGCTCTTTTTTTTTTAAAGAGTAAGAGAATACTTTCATGCAGCAAAATAAATAGTTTCTGATGAGTGACTCTTAAAGCCTAGCATCCAATAATTTGATTTACCATATAAGTATGGTCACTCTAGTGATATATGTAAACCTGATTGCTTTCTAATTGTCCTGAATGAGTAGTAAGAATCATTTGCTAGAGTGTGGTTGGGAGTGGAAAGCACAGAACACTTTTCTCATTTTACAACGAATGAAAATGTCAAAACTGAAATCATTACTCATGATACTCCCTCAAATCCAGCTTCCTCTGAGAAACGGAATGTAGTAACATCTCCTTCTCATCTCAATTTCATCTTCTCACAAGAAGTAGCTAACAGAAGCTGATGTCAGCTCACAGCACAGTCCATATCCAGTGAACAGGGTGCAATTTTTTAACCACATTCAAACTTAATTACTTATTTACTTTGGGACAATTGCAGAGAGATATTTTCAGTAATGAAAAATGGATATTTTAAAATTGGTGTACAAATTTAAAAGAAGAAATTCTTTCACTATTATTCCTTATGACATTTTAGGTTAGTAAGAAGAAAATAGGCAGCACAATAGGGATACACATCTAATATAATAAAAGTTATAGGGTTTACGTTTTATATAAATGGTAAACACTATGAAATTTTATAAATGTCCATAAAGTTAGAAATTTACATTTAAAAGAATAACAATTAAAACCAATTTAAAGATCCACAATTCTACATAATAAAATTACTAATTATACAATGTATGGTCATGGATATTGAATTATATTTGCAAAATAATCAAATGAAAGAAGATCAGATGCAGCAAATGCTTACATTCCAAGTAAAAGTGACATGATATTTAACAAGGTCAACTTCAGAAATTAAAGGAAACTTTAGAATGAAGCAAATTATGCAGTGAACTCTGTCCTGGAAGAAACAATCCTGGTTCTCTTTCTTTCAGTGATTTTCTGACAAATTATCTACTTTAAAGGTTGACAATTTGGGGAAGGGAAAATAGGCTAACTGTTCATGGGTGAAGATACATGCATGATGAGTTGGACCATAGAAAATCTTTGATCATAATTTCAGATTAGCCTTGTAAATTTGCAGGGCATAAAAAGAAATATCATGTAACAACAACATTAAAACATCCAAGACAAACTTATGGCTATAATGAAAGAAAACCCAGCAGCATTCAGCTGCCATGACTGGCTTCCATTTTCACCTTTATTCGCTTCACAGCATTTATCTGCGTGACGGAAATCATTTTTGAAAATAGAATAAGAATAAAATAATTAAGGAAGAATAGAGTAGGGTTACAAACATGAAAGTAAAGAAAAAGAAAAAAGTGACAGTAGGAAAGAAAAAAAAAGAGAAAATAATTAATGCAAGATTTACACAAAGCCATTACAAATTACCCACAAAAAATTACTTTGATACAAGACAAAGAATGGCTAAAATCTGTATAGAACATTTCTAAATAGTTATCACATGTATTAAAATCATAGCTGAGCCTCAATATTGATATTCAATACTAATAATGTTTATTTCACATAAATCAGACAGTAGCTCTGTCATCGATTCTTTAAATGTAAGCATCTTAATTATTCTCAAATGAAGATACAACTTATAAGTGAGAAGGCACCTGCCTTCTTTCACTGTGCTACTGGTAAATTCACATTGCTACTGTAAATATGAGCTCATCATATTCTGTAATGTTTACGGATAGCACTTTCCGTTGCCATCATATCTTAGAAGAAATACTTAATAAAAGTAGTTATATTTTCAATAGTGAATAAACTACCAAGAAACATCAGTGAAAATTACATATTCACACAATGAAAATTTGCCAATAAGAATAGAAGTAAGGAGCCCTGACCCAACCAACCAAAGGCAAAGTCTAGACATATGTCATCATACCTCTTTAAAAATAACTTTGAGAACAAAAGATCATGAAAAAATAGGTTTACTTTTTCATTATGTGTTAAATTCAAAGAAATATTAGCTTTGACTGAGATTTCCAGATAGTTAAAATGAAGTTCTTTCCTATTAACTGAACTTCAGTTTCACTGTTTTTTTAGAATTTCTCTTATTCATATTCTGAACAGATCATAAATTTAACTTTAGGAAGACATTTTAGTATTTGCCATGCAAATTGAATATATTGTTTTTTGTTTATGTTGGGTTATTCAGAACTGTAAGGGTATACTAGTATTGTTTGGAACTAGACGGAATGCTGTTAAAATAATTTTACTCTACAGTTCACTAGAAGTATAATCAAAATGACCATGAAGATACAAACATAAAAAATCTAAAAATTTTTAACAACATATTTAGTGGTGGTGGTTTATATAATTTCTTAGCTTCTTAAATTTGAGGAACTCTTATAGATGTATTCCATGCTTGAATTCAGATGGTAGAATTGTTTTATCATCAGATCTTAACAAAGTATGAATGGAATTGTTTGTGAGCAAATTATATTGATAATATTAAAATTAGACATGTTTTCAATTCATAGTAATGAAAGCAGAAAAAGGAAACAATTACTAAAAGGAAAAAAAAGGCCCTTTTTTTTGGTTAAAACAAACATTATTAAGCCTGTCATAAACCAAAAAAACAAAAAAATGGTGGGAAATGGTTTTCAAAACAAATTTATTTATCATCAAGGATTTCTAAAACATTAGCCCATATTCAATCCACGGAAGTAGTATTTTTAGCTATAGAGATTACAAAACAAGTCCATAAATGTCATTTTATCAGACTCTTGTTCCATAGATTTGTAATCATTTCATAAGAATTAATTTGTCATAGCTATTCAATATTCTCATTGTTTATAAATAAAATGAGATGGCATTATGCTGTATGAATATTCCAAAAGAGAATAGGATTATGATTTTGTATTTTAGTCCTACGTAAAACAAGAAACACATCTTTCAAAGTAAACACATGTTTAATAACTAAAAATGAGAAAATATTATTCATCACAAAGTACTTTTTAAATTAGAATAATAAACTATAGAGAAGTGTGGTATCCACTAATATACATACATAGAAAAGCCATTATTGTCAGTATGATATATTATATATAAATGTAAGGTGAGCATATTGTCAAAAAATAGTTCTTCAGTCCAACAAATACATGTACTCTATATTTAGCCTGTTGCTTACAAAAAGTTAAATATATTGAATGCATATAAGCAATGACTTTTTAAATTCAAAAGTCTATAGACTTATTTAGACAGTTTACAATGCAGGATACCAAAAATGAATTAAAGCTAAATTGACTTGTAAAGTTCACATCTTCTAAAACAGGAATAAAAAGACTTAAGGCCTGCTAGTTTATTACAGATAACTTATTTCAGATACGAGTTTGAATTTATAGTATTTACTTTGAGATGGAATAAGAAATCATACAAGAATAATTTTGATGAAGGCATATGCAGATTATTTTCCTTATTTTACCGATACATAATTTTAACTCTATAGGATATTGTGGGCGTAAAGGCTCCCAAATTCACCACCACCTGTCACAGCCTTTAAAATTGCCCCAAGAAATCTTCCAGAGAGAAACCGAACAGCTCTTAAACTATAAAGGCATGTCTTTAATGTGGCTTTCCAGGAGGGTTTAGCAGCCAGTGGATTCAGGATTTGAGTCAGTGGCTACAGTTAATTAGACATTATTTTGTGACATTTTTATAGATAAATTAATCTTTTCTTCTTCTTTCCCCTTTACTATGAAGCTGCTATCGCTTTGTATCAGCGGCACAGTTTAGAGGGGAGGAATTCTTTTCCCTACCCTCTCCGACAGCTTTCTTTTTCTTTTCTTTTCTTTTTTTTTTTGATAGCAGAATGACAAATGATTGGTTTTATTTTCATGCAACATGTTCACCAAATGATTTTTCTAAGGATGATCACTTTTCAGATTTGCCAGTACGTTATTAATGCTATTTTCTAAAACATTGATTATTTTTACATATTTTTATTCTTTTTTGTAACTCTGTATATCATTCTTTTTTTTTTATTTTAATGTTGCGTGTAGCACCCAGTGCACCATGCAATACGTGCCGACAGCTTTTCTGACTTCCTGACTGCATGATCCGCTTCATCAGCTGTGAAACACACTCCAGCTTTTTTCATCCTAAAAGTCCTTCTGATACTTTTTTAAACTCTGCTCACCTTCATAGCAAACCTTCTTAAAAGCATTAAATAAACATAGAGTCTAGACCTCCTCGCCTCACATAAAATCCTCAGCCCACTCCTACCTAATTTCTCTCTCAGCCACTTCAGCAAAGTTGTATGTATGAAGGACACTTCACATCTCTTTCGATTGAGTTCCGTTGACCTCTCAGCAGCATCTGAAGTAGCCAAATGTGATTTATAGCTTTTCTTCTTGAAAGATGCCTATCCCTTAACTTCCAAGATATTAGAGTCTTCGGTTTTTCCAGGAACTCTACAACACCTTCGTCTCATGGGGTGGGGAGTGCTGCTGTGGTTTCCTCTTTCTGTATAATATCTTAGTTCCTTGGGACTCAGTTCTTCATCCTCTACTCAGTTACCCAAGAAGTACTCCTTGAACATCTATGCTGTGCCAGTCACCCTTCTAAGTACCAGGGAGACATCCATGAGTATTTCAGACATTGACTCCTTTTCACAGAACTTAGGCATTACTCATTGTGTAATTTTATCCTCACCCAGGCTTCCGATACCATTCACCTGTTAATGTTAACATCATAGTGTATGTTTCCAATCTATGACTGTCTTCTCATCTTTACACGCACACATAAAACCACTAATTGATATTTCAAACTTAAGAATCACCAAGCCAATCTTATGTTTGATCCTATTCTCCAAAACGGGCTCCTCAAATTCTTCATCCTGAGAGACGATGCCAACAGTGTTCCAACTATCCAAGCAAGAAACTCAAAAGTCATCAGTGGCAACTGAATTCAATCTGTGACACATGTAAGGTTAACCTACATTTACACTGTGCCCAGAATTTATTCATGGTTTTCTTTTTCCTACTGCTACCACTTTTTTTCATGTGTTCCTATTCATCCATCTCTTCCTTTTACCCATATGAGCAAGACTAATCCATCTGTAATGCCTATCTATTCATATAATGTCCCTGCTTCTAATGATTTCTTATTGCCTCTAGGACCTCTTTTAAGATTTTTTATGTAATTTTCAGAAGACCCTGGATTATCTGGGTTGCAGATCCCTCTTTATCCTTGTTTTTGTTCACATACCTCCAGGTTCTCTGCAGCCATGTTTTATTTAGTTCTTAAGCAGATCAATTCTTTTTTTCCTCTCTCTCTCTCTCAGAGGCGTCTTCTATATATGCCACTTTCCCTGGAAGGCTCATTTCCTGTAAGTTTCTTTTGGAAAGGCACTTTCTAAGGAAACCCTTCCCTAACCCCCACTCTCTCACAAGTTAGGTACAACTGCCAAACCCCTTCAGCATACAGCACCAGCATATCTCTTAGTTGTAATTATTTGATGGTTATTCTAACCTAGGTTTTATGTCTACCTTCCCTACTAGATTGTAAAGTGATGGCAAGGGCCAGTTCTATACTTTTCACAGGTCATTCCTCTGTACTCATCACTGTCCTTCTCACAAAGCAAGACCCCAATAAATATCTGGAACAAATGAATGAATCTTAATATAACAGAACCAGAAGAAACTAGCTTAGAGATAAGGAAATGCATAGCAAGAGAAATTAAGTAAGAAGAGCAAAGCTGAAACTATAAACCATAATTCTTTCTACTTGTCTTCTAGGTACTGCCCACAATCTGATTGTGTAATTCAAACAAAATATGTTTTTATAGTAAATGTATCATAATGTATCTTAGGTGTTTCTGTGCCTGTATTGTATGTATGTGTGTATATGTGTATGTATGCACATGTATGTATATATGTATATACATATATTCTTATTTACTTAAGATTTTATTTATTTTATTAGAGAGAGAAAGCGAGCACAAGCAGGAGGAACAGCAGAGGGAGAAGCAGGCTCCCCGATGAGCGGGGGCCCGATGGGGGGCTCGATCCCAGGAGGCTGGGATCATGACCTGAGCTGAAGGCAGCCGCTCAAACAACTGAGCCACCCAGACACCCCTTAACAATGATTTTTTTATAAAAATAGCAGGGACTCTGGCAGTATAACATAAAGTAATGTGCCTAAAGTCTATTTTTTTCACAATTTGTTTGTTACCTATAAAATGTTATTAAAATGCTGTCTTCCAACTTCATACAATATTAGTTTTTATCTTGATAAAAATAATTATTTCCTCCAAACACATGAGCTAAATTTAGGAAAATGGAGTACACTGTTGCAATCTTCCTTTGAAGATTCTGACTCAGATTTAAATCATATTTATACCATGTTGCTGGTATCTGCATAGAGGATAATTACTACAAACATAAAACATTATAATTGTAGAGGTAGTTACTGATGTTTCAAACTCACAGAGGCAATGAACTTGACAGTATATTCAACCATTATTCTTAGGTGTATCACCTTATAAGGGTATGGGATTTGTCGTATGACTAAAGTAGCTCTGACCTTGAACAGATTCCTTAACCTTCCAAATTTATATCTGAAAATGAGTATAACTCTTCCTTCTTCAAGGCAGATTCAGAGATATATAAATGAGATAATGAGATAATAAATGCAAAAGTACTTCGTAAATTTTTTAAAATTCCATTACATGTCAATTTTAGTTCTAGATGCTCCCAACTTCCTAATTTCACATTATAATCGGAAGCACTTATTATTATTAGCAATACAAAGCCAAATATCAATTACTTTTAAACCATAGAACCAATAGTAATTATTTTTTAATAGATTAACTGTATAAAGATGCTTTCAACTTGGAAAAAAAGATGTACGATATCACAAACTCATAATAATGAGATTAGTATCAATTTGAAGTTACAAGAGGGTTAAACAGCATGCCTGAACTAACAACTTTATTTTTTCCCAGTCTCAACAATGTTCTGTAACAACACCGACACTCTAATATAATATGACTTCAATAAGCCATGCTTATGAATATGCTGCTCTCATCTCTACATGTATACATATGAGGAATATACGTAGATTACATATATTCATACATGTATGTATAAAATTTACCAGCAAATGTTACGTATTATATTTAAAGGAATGATAGATGTTAAAATATGACCCATGTGACAACTCACAGAGGTAAATATGACTATGAATCAGGACAAATTCTTGCATCTTTACCTCTACAGCATGTATCTGAAAAAAATTTTAATATCCCTCCTGTGGACTTTGATAGTATCACTAGCATATAATGATGCAAGCAGTGTTACTTAACAAAGGTAGAATTCACCAGTGCACTGTGAATACCGACGTCGAGTATCCTGCGACACTGTGAGCCTCCTTGAAACCCTAGTTATAATTTCTTCTGGTCTACATCTGTGGTTGTTTCTGCCTCACCGAATGATTGATTCCATCTCTCCAAAATCAACTGGCTTGATCAGTCATGGATGGCCTCATCATTATCTTTGAATGCATTTTTCCAAAAGTGAAGGACCAGCCTCCCTGTGCTTGGTAGAGAGGTCTTCTTTGCGAAAGATTTTCTGGTCTCGACAGAAATTTTTCATGTTGATTTTTGACACTTCACTCTTACCTTCTATCCCCACCCTCTGTTCATTCTCTCTGAATCGCTTCAACCACCAAAATTGTCAGAGTGTGTTTACAAGTTAACTGAAACCCCATGGCAAGAACAATTTGAGAAATCTTGAGTAAAACATGTCACAGTAATCGAGATAAACTCAGAATTTACACTTCCTTCTACAAAATTATGTTTTCAATATTAAGAAAAAATCCAGAGCAGTGATAAAAAGATGATACCACATTTATTTCCAGCCTAAGAAAGTATACAGTTTTGCTTACCTTTAATAATGTTCGGCTTTGGTGGCATGCTGAACTCATAGACCGTCGGTTCTGAATACCCCAATCTATTGGCAGCTGTAATTTGAACTTCATACCCCATCGTCCACTGTAGATGCTCCAAAATAATGTGGTCTTTATTTCCCTGCACTTTTTTCTCTAGCCACTGATCTTCTTTATCTTTCTGTAGAGGCGATACAAATATATTTTGTAAGTGCACTGAAGTTGTGATTTTTAAAAAATGTAATTTATCTTCAGGTAGAAAAAGTGGTTTTATTAATTTCAAAAAAGGATATTTTATCATCTACAGGGATAAAGAAAGTTGCTTTTTCAATGAAGTCATTTCTAAGAATTTTCTATAAAAAATGTAATGTTTTTTTTAATTTTAGCCAAAGAATGATTTCATAATTAATTTTTGATAATTCAGTGGCTGGTAATTCAACTTCAGTAAGATTTTATTTTTATTTCGCAGATATCATTTTGCTGTTTGGCCATTTTTTGATTATTAATAGTCATGTGGACAGAAAAAAGGAAACATAATTTACAGAGAAAGCTTAGTATATCCATTAACATAATTGCCATAGGCTATTGTTTAAGGTTTGGGAGGGGGGAAGGGGAGATAAAATGTCTTGCAAAGAGAAGCTGGATATTTCTTACAGATTTAAATTACCACTAGTATTTTTATTACTCTGATGTTTTAGACTCATAATAAAACAACATATAAGAAAAATATTACCTGTTAAAAATCTTATTAGCATCAGAAAATAAAATGTGTTATGCTATCCTTGAACACCTACACTTAAATCCTGATTCTCTTTCTAAAATAAATGCTTTAGGTCGCATATTTGAATTACCCTTTATTTGAAAAATACACTACGATTACAATTAACACAGAAAAAAATAAATTTATACAATTTAATGACTTAAACTATCCTTGACAATGTGAACATGGCTGTGCCATGTTAACCATTTAAAGACTGGTAAGTTCCTTAACCTCTTCGCCTCATTTCTCTCATCTCTATTACAGAAATGATAGTAACAGCTGTATCTGTCAGCTTTCATGAGAGAGCAATGAGGAAAACTAAGTACTTTGGGTAGTCCAGGGCCTTAGGAATCATAAGCACTTAACAAATGACAGCTATTATTAAGGAGAACCTATTTCCATAATAACTATATGAAAATAAAATAACATTTTTCTGGAATGACGTATTTAATAAATTATCACGGCAATTGCAAATCTCAATTTCCCAGAGATATAATTATAAGTAAATTAGAGCCTGGCTATAGATAGATAGATAGACAGATAGATAGAGAGATCAATCCTTTTTAACCTCAGAGCTCAGCCTAGGATTACTTTATGTTGAGCCAATATTTTATGATGTTTCTTTGACTATAAAGCATAACAATGTTTTCAGCATTTACGGTGAAAATTGAGGATTTATTCTCTGAAATTAAACTGTGGAAGTTAAACACATGATTGCATTAAATTGATGGTACTACAAACATGAAGTGTCCATTAAAAGTAGACAAGAAGACATTATTATTTTGATACCATATTATTACTCTATTTCCCTACTTAATTATTTTTGGTTACACAGAACTTTTATTACAAAGGCATCAGTTAGCCTATTTTGATATTTCATCTAAAACTAAAGATATTAGCATCTTTAATGCTATGAAGCCATGGGTTTTGTAAAAGCCCTTTAAGTTATCATATAAACAGAAGACATTTCCTTTGTTTTTTGAAATTTATAAATGATTTAAGTTTATAAATTGTTGTCCAGAACTATTTAAGGCATTATGAGGTGTACTGAAGAGGCCATTGGATGCTTACAACTTGCCTACATCACTAAATGACTAGTAAGTCTAAGAACGGAAGTTGGGCGTGCTTTTGAAATGCTTGGGACAGCTGTACCAAATAGCCGTGATTTTCCCAACACTTTCCTTCTTCATCAATTCATCCATCAATTATTCATTCCACCTTTATTGTGTAGAGAGGCTGTTCTAGAACTGTGAACACAATAGTGAACAGGACATGTACGCTCATCCTGGAGTTTACACCAGCCAGGAAGAAAGACATGAGCTTTTTGAAAAACCAACAATGCTCTGGGGCCATGAAACAGGGAAACTTTAATAGAGTCCAGGACCTCAGAAAGCCTCCTCTAGGGAAGTGATGTCACCCTTATTGGAAATAATAAACTCCAGTGCCATTTTTCATTTGTCCTAACTTAGTTAATGAAAAAGTGTGATTCTTTCACAAAGGTTTAGATCCAAACGTAAGCACAATGATTGAAAATCTCAGAAAGATGCACAAACACTGGGAGATAAAGATACACACTATAGGCTTATTGTTTTCAGTATTGTAAAAACACTAGTGGTAATAACCAAAAAATAAAACTTAAAAATAATTATTCAAAAATAATCTTAGGTAATATATTTCATGTATATGTGTATATGTGTGTGTGTATGTAGATTTTATTGTGTCTACACACACATATATAGACACAATATATATACACATATATAGACACAATAAAATCTAAATAACATAAATATCTGATATATATTCTATACTGCGTATACACATATGCATCTACAGGAAGGAAGGGGTGAGAAGCAGGAAAATTGAAATGTTAGAGATTAGGACAAGGGGTACACAAAGCAGTAAAGAATTGCTCCTATGGCCTTCCTTTTATCCCAATAATTCCACAATTCTTAAGTAACTATGAAGTACTTGGTGAGAATGAATATCTTGATGAAAATCCAAAGCTGAGTTTTGCTTTGGATCTGAGTGGAGACATGCGCGAGAGCCAGAAAAAGAGCCAACAGGTGAGATCTGGATTACCCCAGGATAAAATTTATTCTTCCGAGTGATAGAGAGACTTCTTGTCCTTCACATAATCCTCCAAAAATACTATTTCTGGGAAATGGGCATTTGAAGTGAAACTTCCTGACAAGCACAAGACATGCAGATAATCTCTTCTGAATTACCCATCATTTAACTCTTAATTGTTGAAGCTCTTAGCATGATAAATTAAAAGCCCCTCCATCATTTTAGATAGTTGGACTGATGACATAAGGAACCAAAGGGAGTTCTAATATTTCCCCCTATTTAAGTCTATTTCATTTTCCATTCAACATTAGACAAGGAGGCTTTTTAATCCCCTAATTGCTATTCCTAGGGAATAGGAAAAAAAATTAAAGTGGGTGTTACCAAATACTCCCCTAGGTATCAAAATCTCAATTATGCATCTGTAGAGTGCCTAATTTACAGAATTTAAATGCCTAGGGAAGGATTTAAGATAATCTAGTTGCAAAATGTTCCCCTAGGTAACTTAATGAGATGATTTGCTGAATAGGGCTATTATTAATAAGCCAATTAAATGTTGAAGGGCAGCTACTAAAAGAAAAATGGTCATTTTGCTTTGATATAGCTTCTCTTAAGCAATCCTTTTTCTCAGAAAATAGATAGCAGGGCCAAATGACAGTTAAGAGCTCTACTTAACAGTTATTTTAAAATCATAATATCAGCATATGGGGAAATATTTGCTATCATCTGTATAGGGAGGAGAGCTGAGAAGAGATGAAGGGGTGTTGGTTTTCTTATTTGTGGATGACTCCCTGACTGCTTTAATTTATAATAAGAAGTAATTCACTAATCCTTCTGGAAGTCTCAGGGAACATGGGGGTCAACATCATCTTACATGAAAACAGAATCAACAGAGGACAATAGAGGAGGTGAGCTTGTACTAACTAGATGAATTTTAAGGTTCTTGTGACTCCCCTGTGTTATGTTTTAAGATTTTGTGTTTCCACGTAAGGTGGTTTCTGGTCCTAGATCTCCTGGTAGCATGGTTCAGCTATTCACTACTTGTATGACCTTACAAAAGGCCCCAGAATTCTCTACAGCTCCATTTATTACTCTGACTATAAGAGAGGTGATTTAGCAATCACAGACACACACACACACACACACACACTAACGTGTCCACATGCACATGTGCACACATACACATACACTCCATTGTGATTTCAGAAGATGTAAGATTTGGAGGATTTTAGTAAATTTTCAAATTCTAATTTATTTCTTTTTAACTGAAGTAGAGTTGACTCAAATTCTGATTTCTTTTTTTTTTCTATTACCATTGAACTGATTCAGATTGCCTTTGTTCCATATCCTGAGGCTTGGTAAAATTCTGTAAACTGGATCCTACTTAATCTATCCCTAGTCTCCATCATTCACATATCTGATCAGGGAAAACTAAAATCTAATTTTTCCTATCCGTCACCTTCTGTATTCTCACAACCCACAAAAATTCACCCAGTATGACTGTTTTTTCTCTTGTGTTCATTATTTCTGAGATTTATTAATCTAATTATAGAATTACATATAATTGCTCAACACAGACCCATTTATTTATTGATTCTTTGATGTATTTATTCATTCAGACAAAAAATAGTCTCTTTGAAGATATCGATACCAGAATGAATAAAACTCATCTACTTCACTAGCGCAAAGAAAAATTATCAGAAAGCTTAAGAGTCTTTAATGTTCATAGTTATTATTTGAAAATGCTACAAAGCTTATACTGATGGCTTTAAATAAATTTCAATGTACACACCTAAATATAAGTTAGAAAAGAAGTTATTATTATTAATAAGTAATTAGAAAATAAATTATCTCAACAACAAGATCCCAATTTTACAGATGTACTATTTTAAGACCCTTTTAACATTATTTTTTCTTTTCCTATGGCCATTGGGATACAGCCTTCCAGACTCCGAATAGCTTAAGAAGGTCAATTAAGACTCAGAAACGTATGCTAGAACACTGTTGCTAGTCCCCAAAGTACCGTCTTCACAATTGATTTTAAGCAACTAATTTTCTTTAGTCCTTCTTAGCGCAGGAAACTTATTTAATGTGCCAACACTAAGTGATAGTTATGATCCCATAGCTATCATCAAATTAGGGAGAAAACAGTGAAAAACTCATGGAAGCATGTCAAAAGCTATTTATTAAATTATATGGAGTTACACTGACTCCACAACACAAAGTAGATGTAAAATATTCTGTACATAAAATAATTTCTTTCATTATTCCATATACATTATGAAATTAAAAGGATTGCCTTTATTCTTCAAATACATGGTTTAATCCTACTGACTTACCGTCAGAGACATTAATTTTCACAAAGAATCCACAGAGACAACTAATTCTTTTACTACTCTAGTTCTGTTCTCATAAATTCTGTCTTCTTAATGTGTAACTGAACAAAGTCACGTGCTCTATATGTGTTTCCTGATCTATATTAAGTTACACATCTCAGTATTAGGATATAATTTGTCTTTCCTCATCGTGGTGAAATGCAGGTTTAATACTTAGATTCAATGTCTGTCAGCAATCAACACTCACATAGGGAATATATTATCTCAGTTCTGTTTTTCCGAGGTTGTAAAACATATAGTCCCATGCACGTGGAGAGTTGAAAGATAGGGTTAAAGATGCATTCAAGTTTAAAACCTTTATGATGTTTCTAACTTCCTGAATTCCCCTATTTCTCTCTCTTTTTTTTTTTTAAGATTTTATTCATTTATTTGACAGAGAGAGAGACAGCCAGTGAGAGACGGAACACAGGCATCCCCTATTTCTTTTCCATAGAGGTTATACAATTAAAAAATGCATTGCGCAGGGCTAAATAATTTTTCAATTTATTCAATTGTACTTTACTCCACTGTGGAATTCATGCAGTTTGAGCAACTAATAAATGAAGTGGCTTAGAATCATACAAAAAGAACAGATGATTAAAAACCTTTTTGAAATAGTTACTATTTCAGGGCGCCTGGGTGGCACAGCAGTTAAGCGTCTGCCTTAGGCTCAGGGCGTGATCCCAGCCTTGTGAGATCGAGCCCCACATCAGGCTCCTCTGCTATGAGCCTGCTTCTTCCTCTCCTACTCCCCCTGCTTGTGTTCCCTCTCTCGCTGGCTGTCTCTATCTCTGTCAAATAAATGAATAAAATATTAAAAAAAAAAAGAAATAGTTACTATTTCAATATAAGTGCAAATATCACCGTAAAGACTGCCATAAATATCTAGCCGCCAAATTTTAAAATGCAAATTTTTAAATGTGAAGAAGTAATCTGTTGAGAAAGAAAATGTGGAGAAAATGATTCCTTCCCAAGATCTGCTCTTGTTTGACCACATTAATAGAACTTACACTGAATCATAGAATTTCCTATTAGACTTGTAGAGCATGATGTTTATAGGATGAAGGGGGCAGAGAAGGAAGGGAAAGAAAAAAGAATAGAAATATGGAGATTCTTTTAATGTGCTGAAGTAGAAGGCATGCCAAAATTGATATGGTAAAGATAAAGTGGGTCAGAATGGCTGTACTTTGGACACGCAGAGCTAGCCAAATGAAGTGAGATGGGAGAGTTGAGGGGTCGGTATAATCTTCAGAGGCAGATTTCAATTCAACCCTTACTGCTGCAAAACTGTTTAGATTATGAATCTTATGTTTTGGGGAACCTGGGTGTCTCAGTCTTTAAGTGTCTGCCTTGGGCTCATGTCAGGATCCCAGGACCCTGGGATCTAGCCCAGTGTCAGGCTCCCTGTGGAGCCTGCTTCTCCCTCCCCCTCTTCCCCTGCCTGCTGCTCCCCCTACTTGTGCTCCCTTGCTCTCTGTCAAATAAATAAATTAAAAAAAAAAAAAAAGAGTCTTATGTTTTGTTATCTGTTCCCCATGCCCACAAAATCACCCACATTCTGTAAGGTTCAATTTGCCATTAAAAAGTGTTAAAAAGTATCACTTAATTTTTTTAGCATAGTTGAGACACAATGTTACATTAGTTTCAGGTGTACAACATAGTGATTCAACAAGTGTATACATTATGCTGTGCTCACTGCAAGTGTAGCACCCTCTGTCCAGATACATCACCTCTATTACAGTATTATCGACTATATTCCTTATGCTGTGTCTTTTATACCAGTGACATATTCATTCCATAACTGTGTCTGCCACTCCCCTTCACTTCATGTTTGATTAATGGTTTATATTTATATTTACAGTGTCTAAGTGTGAGAAATGCCTTCCTTGAAGTACAAAGGGTGGAGAGGCATTGCTTTTATAAATCTTGCCATAGAAGCCTAAAATTCTGCTACTAAAACAGTGTTCTATCCTAAAATGCTATTAAGTCTGAAAGCAGTAACACAGCAATTGATTATCAGTCAATTGTAGCTATGTTTTAATTATGCAACCAATTATTTTCATTATGATATTTAAAAACAAATCCCCTAGCACTTTTTCAAGTTAGAAAGGGCTGGGGATTGGAAATGAAGAGGAGGGGTATGGCAAGACAGAAGTAAGATGGAATTGAGAAGGGACTAAAACTTTCTTTTAGTGATAGGGGAAACTCAGATGTTGAGTAAATAGGCAAAAATAGGGCTCCACTACTATTAGTTTGGTGGGGGGCTGGGGTGGGCAGAGAAAGGAAAAAATGGAAGATACAAATTTACTGAAAATAAAACTTTGTTCAAATTTTAATCTAAGACTAAACCATATCAACTACATATACAAATTAAAATATTTTCATCATCTTAATGGAAATTTGAATTAATCCAAGTTTTCTAATCTTATTATGCTTAACACTTAAACTTTCTCGTATCCATATATGTTTCACACAAAACTTCTTGTAAGACATTAATTCTAATTCATGCTTAAGAAATCAAAATAAATTTGGTCAGCATTTCAAATTGATGATTTATATTATTAATTAAAATAATACATAATAAAATAGATAATAAAATTATAAAATAAATAAATTTTTATAATATATATAATTTCCCTTTGAATTTCTAAAATGCCATCCCCCCCCCCCCCCCCCATTTTGTGAACAATTGGCTCTAAACAGATGCAGTGCTACTCTAGGGAATGTTTTTGGCTTCAATAATGACCGGGGACACAACTGACTATATAGTGAGTGAGGGCAGGGACGCTAGACATCTGTAATAGGGGGCAGATTTCTGGATTGCTCACTATTATGCTGCTCAAAATGCCAATAGTGGGTCCTTTCAGATACTGAGGAGTCCTATCTGATAACCATTGTTATGGACTGAATTGTGTTCCCACCTCAGATTCATATGTTAAATCCCTAAACCCCCAGGTGACTTTATTAGGAGATTGTGGTTTTAAGGAGGTCATCTGGGTAAGAGCTCTAATCTGATATGATTGATATTTTTATAAGATGGAGAGAGATCAGTGATGTATGCGTACAGACAAAAAGTCATGACTCTTAATCATAGGAGACAAACTGAGGGCTGCTGGAGTGGAAGGGGGTGGGGAGAGGGGGTAACTGGGTGACAGATTTAAGGAGGGCATGTAATGTGATGAGCACTGGGCATTATATAAGACTGAAGAGTCCCTCACCTCTACCTCTGATGAATCACTGAAGCAATAATACATTATATGTTAATTGAATTAAAAAAATAAACATATTAAAAAGAAAAAAAGTCATGACAGCAAGAAGGCAGTCATCTGCAAGACAAAGTGGGAGGCCTCAGAAGAAAGGAAACCCGCTGGCACCTTGATGGAAATTCCAACCTCCAGACAAATTTCTGTTGTTTAAGCCATCCAACTATGGTATTTTATTATGGTAGCCCAAGAGGGCTGAGACAACTGTTGTTATTATAAAGATAATTCTTTCAACAATTTGCAGCAAACCCCAGACCCTATTGTTTAGTTCACCCAACACCCAAGTAACCACTTTTCATTTAGTGACATTGAGAAATATTTTTGTCTAATGGGACACAATTTTAATTATGCTTGGTGGGGTTTTTAAAAAATATGTACTGTATTGCTGGAAAAGAAAGACAAATGCAGCTTGAACAACCTATTCCCCTTTTGTTCTTTCTACTTTCTTCATATTCTGAATGTGGATGTGAATCCACCATCTTAAAACACAAGATACTCTATATGAAGTTAAAAGCCAACACGCTAAGAATGAAAGAACATAAAGAAAAATATTTTGGGTGCCTGATTTTATAGCTGAAAAAGTCATACATTCTTAAAATATAATGCTATATTAATAAAAGCCACTAGTATATGAAGGAAAGCTACAACAGGAAAGAAATAGTTGCTATCATCAGTTGAAATAAATGATTCTGGTTGAACTCAACATAGCACTGGTATTATTTCCAATATCCAACTCTTAAAAAAGGATAAGTCAAACATCACTTTTAGTTTTAGGTACAAAATATATTCATAGAAAACATATTAGATGTATTTTTAGAACTCCTCATTATATCTCAGTATTCACTATGGGATTTTACTGGGGTTGCCTACAAATTCTTACCCACCTGTATTTTGTGCCATAAATTCTGTCTAACTGGAGGCCAAAATCTGCATTGAAGTCTATTCTCCGAGTCCAATTCATGATTCTGTTCAGGCCTATGACCCTTAGAGGCTCTTTCCCTTCCAAAGAGCTTCCAGATGGTCAAATAAGAATGGCCATGAAACCTGGCTTGAGTAGCATGAAACCATCAAATTCATAGAAAGACCAGTGAGCCATTCAGGGCCATTTTGGGGTAGAGGCATGAAACTTTCATAGACAATTAGCCATAAAACACCTGCATCTGCTCATCATTCTCAGAATCAAACCTACAACAAAGAGGGGTCTTAGAAAGGGAATATTAATTTTAAATTGAAAGATTATTTAAGTATGCTATTCAAAAATTAAACTCCTAAAAAAAATCAGACTCCTTTTCTTACAAACCTTTAAAAATAAGATGTTTGAATTCAAAAAAATAATACTATACTGGGGCGCCTGGGTGGCACAGCGGTTAAGCGTCTGCCTTTGGCTCAGGGCGTGATCCTGGCGTTATGGGATCGAGCCCCACATCAGGCTCCTCCGCTATGAGACTGCTTCTTCCTCTCCCACTCCCCCTGCTTGTGTTCCCTCTCTCGCTGGCTGTCTCTATCTCTGACGAATAAATAAATAAAATCTTTAAAAAAAATACTATAATTTAGAAAATTAGGAATTTGTGGGAAAATAGTTGAAATTCATTTATAGACTATTAAGGAGCAATTATTTAAAACATTATTTGCTAAAATACAATAAACTGGGAAAGTTTTACTAAGTGTCCAGTAAATGTAAACATAAAATTGACACAGTATTATAGGGATAATCATAAATGTTAATAAATAAATTTTACAAAATTTAATTTAAAATTGTGTTTCACTTTTAACATATTCCACAAGAGACATAAACACTCAATGTCACTTATGGCAATGTCAAGAGAAGCCACTTTTAGTAGCCTTGGATCTAATTTTCAGCCAAAGGCAAAGTCTGCCATGTCACTTTCTTCATCACTCTGGTCCTTCACCCCCTACATGTGTAAGTCCCAAGGCAGCTCTTAGCTGTCCCAAATCCCATATTAGCTAGTGCTAATTAAACTTGAAAAAAACTAATCCTTCTTCCACAAGTTTAATGTGGCCATTCTTTGTTAAATGTTGATTAGAGTAATTTATTTTTTAATTAAATGATTAAATATCAATATCAACTCATATCAAAAGGCTTATAAATTTAAGGTATTAATAATTTAATAATTCATAAAAATAAAAAAGAAAATATTTTTGATATAATAACGACCTAAAATACAATAACTAAAATTGAGAAAAGGAGCTTAGCTTGAAATTACTAATATCAAGCAGAATGGAAGGTGAAAACATCCCGTTAAACCTGTCAGAAAAACAACGAAAATGTTATTTCATTTCTGAAATGTTAAGTTTAGAAATCACAAGATGAATGCATGGCATTATTTTGATGATCAATGCTTAGATTTTATACACACACACACAAGGCAAGTATTTCACAGTTTATAATGATGAATTTCAGCAATGGACAATTAGCAGTTGAATTTCTATGAGAACCATTTATCATTGTTACTTAATATACATTTATGCCTAATATGTCTATGAATTCAATGCATATTTAATGCAGTTTGAAAACACTGTACAAAATGATAATAAAAAGGTACTTACACTTCTATACTTAACAATGTATTCCAAAATAGGTGCCCCTCCGTCATCCTGCTTGGTGATACTGAGTTTAAAGCTCTTCCCACTGCTTGGCTGCCCATGTATGGACGGAGGACTTGGTTCACCTAAATAAGTAATACAATATTCGTGATTTTTACACACACCTCAGACACCTGGAAAAACTGCATTTAATAAAAAGAACACTGTCATATAATAAAAAAAAAACACGATGTGATCCTGAATTTACCATTTTCCCTTTGCCTTTTGTTGTGATAGAACCTCTGATCTTTCTCCCCATCCAAGAAACAGCAACCTTCATATATCTACATGAATATAGAAGTGTCATGACAAAACTGTGACACCTGAAAGCCAAAATATTATTTATATTGATGTGCAAATGTTCTGAGAATAGTATTGCATTATACAAGTGTAAACTTTCTCTCATGTTAATAGTGTGCAATCCTATTTATTAACGTAAATTTTTGTAAACATTTTGTATATATGTATTAATATAAACATCTTGTTATCAAACTATATGGAATGTATACTTACCAGGAAAGATAATTGTTTAGCAATTATATGTCTGCTTTAATGGGTTTTTCTTAAAGATTTTATTTATTTTGAGAGAGAGAGAGAGAAAGTGTGTGCACATGAGATGGGGGAGGGGCAGAGGGAGATGGAAACAGAATCTCAAGCAGACTCCACACTGAGCACAGCCTGAGGTGGGGCTCGATCTCATGACCCTGAGATCATGACCTGAGCCAAAAAACAAAAGTTGGATGCTTAACCGACTGAAACACCCAGGTGCCCCTTAATGAGTATTTTTAAACTAGATGCAGATTTGAATACATAAATTTTGTAGTATCTAAACGATAGACATATGTTCCAATATATATTTTTTTCTTCTGACTTCATGGACATACTTGTCTTTGATGTTATTCTTCCCATGGAGGTGGTCTTATAACAAAGATGCTTATATGTTTAATATGAACAGGGATCTAGTGAAGTGTAAGAGTTTTCTATGTGAAGGACGCCATCTCTGCTTGGCAACTTGGAATGGGAACTTCTTGCTTTGTGTCACCCATGTGATGTCCTTCGACATGCACTGGCATCCTGTACCCTTTTTCCTCCAATTCCCTATAGATAGGAATACAGTAATACTAAGGAACTTTCAGGAAACATGCTTTAGTTTTCAAGGTTCCAGAAACTTGCAGTATGGGTCTACTCAGAGGAATGTCAGGACAAACTAAGCAGAATTGAGGGAAGAGGATTTTATGACTCCAAACTTGGAGAATCTGTTTTTGGTTTTGTTTTTGTTTTTTTCTCAGCAGGTTATCTTTTTTTAATATGGTGTTTATAACCATATGAAGTGAGTAGTTTATTTGAGAAAAGGTATATCGTTAAAGAAATAAGCCAATGGGGTGTGGTGACATGCAAGTATATAATAAAATAGCCTTGTATATTACAGCCCTATAGAAATAAAGTAAATAGAGGCATTTTGGAGTGATTCTTCATTAAAATTAATTAAATTAGTGTGCAGATATTATGATATGACATGATCTGTATTCAATATAACATATTTTCAATAAACAAATTAAAATGCCTGTAAAAATCAGTACAATAATTTCTTAAAAAGACTTAATAGATTGTGGGACAATCTAAATATTATAAAATGGATTTTTTACTCTGGTATTTTAATATCATTTCTAAATTAAATTTTAGAATGTACATGCAATACAGTATGAATTCATTTAATAATATTGTAATCATTATTTTGATAATAACATTTTGAGATAATGGTTACATGGCAGGAACTATATTTTTAATTACAAATGTTTTAACATATAAATTTAAAATATTTATGTCTACATTTAACCTTTACAATATACTAAATTTGTGATTTCATTACAATTGCTACCTCCTTTGAAAAGAAAATAAAGTTCAGAACAAATGTAAATTCTATCAAAAAGGAATTGATTAAAATAATGGTTTCTATTAGTAGTTACAACGTAATTTTTATGCCAAAGTAATAATATAAGTAATAATCAAGAATAGTGGATAGTTACGACATATTAAGTACTTTACATATATTCTCTCATTTGAACCTCAAAAAAAGTCTTGAGAAGAGCTATGGAGTGCCTGGGTGGTGCAGGTGGTTAAGCATCTGATTCCTGGTTTTGGCTCAAGGTCATGATCTCAAGGTCATGGGATTGAGCCCTGTCACGGGACACTGTGCTCAGCACAGAGTCTGCTTCCCCTTTCCCTCTCCTTCTGCTCCTTCCCCCACTCACACACTCTCTCTCTCTAAGTAAATAAATAAATCTTTAAAAAAAGTTTTGCAAAGTAGCTAAAATACATATTTTTTATTTAAAAAACAAAAACCCAAAAAACAAAAAAACACTAAGACACAAAAACAAGACAAAACAAAAAACTAAGACCCAGCCCTTAGAGTCTCGATGTGTAGGACAGAGGTCTGCAAGTGAACAGCAGTACACGAAGAGATTAGAAGCATTGTAATTTAAAAGCAAAGATGAAAAAAGAAAGAGTGAAAGAGAGGAGTTTTATGTTTGAAGTACCGAGGATGGTGTTCTACAAATGAAGGAAGCGAATTGTGCCTAATTGAAGGAGGATAAAACGTTGGAATGGTTAGCCAAGGTCCTACTGGTCTTGCCCTCTTTGGGGGCTGATGTGCAGTGACCTGGAGAGCGGAATCAAGACAGAATGCACAGTACTTTGGAAAAGGGAAACAGTCTGACCAAACTTGAGTTCCACCTACTGATGCCGAGAGCACTGTGGCGACTGAGGAAGGAGGTCCGAGGAGGGCAGACAGGCAAATGTGTGTGTGGACAAAAGATGAGTGGACAGAAGGTGAAGGCTGGCATTGAGGATTAGAGGTAGAGAAGGGACAGATCTGCTTAAATTTGTGTAAAGTCACTCTAGAGTTATTTTAGTCTGAAAGTATGGCTGGGAGTCAAGATGTACCAGCAGTTGTCCTGGAGAGAAAACAGATGGGAGTGAAGAAGACACAGGCAACAGAAACGGAGAAAAGGGGACATCTGACAGATTTTGTGAAAACCAAGAGTTGGTCACAAATTAGGGTAAGGTTATTGATTGTGGCCAATTTGTGGTATTAGGTGTCTGTAACAAGCAGGGTGATACACAGACTTTGTAACAGCCCTTGTTGGGTCACAGTCAAATTTCTCACATTGTCAAATAATTTATTCAACATAAAGGAAATGGAAGTCTTTTCGAATCTGTCTTCACTTTATATAATTTGACTGCCTTACAATACCCCAAAAGAGGACAGTAGCAGGGACAAGGCTATAATAGGTAATCTTCTGCAGTCCCCATGAAAATGGATTAACTCAGTGGGGCCTTTTTCTCACACCTAGGGCCTACAGAATTTATGGGATAAAGGCAATAGTCATGTCTCATCAAAAGAATGGAATATTGGACATGTTACATAGTCACTGGTTTTACCTTCTCACAGACTATAATCCAATTAATCAGGACACCTTCCTGATGTGAGGACAATTTCCTGAGGGCAGTTTTACTGTATTTATTGTAGTGCACCTTTTCTTTTTTGCCTCGTTCCAGAGCAAAGTTATTTTTATAAAACTTAGATGACACCATTTTCAGAAACCACTTCAATGAAGACGTAATTCACTTCCCCAAAGTGTTGAAACACCTCCCTGCATTTTAAGATCCCTTAAGTTTGCAAGTGAAGAGAGCAAAACAGAGATGATTACTTACGGACTGGTAACGTCTGGAAGATTTCTATTTTACTGTAGTCTCCTTGCCCTTTTCCATTTACTGCTGCAACCCTGATTTCATAAGTTGTATTTGGTTCCAGGTTGCTCAAAACAACCATTGCTAGAAGATGGAAAAAAGCATATATATGTCTATGGTTAATATATTTTAATAAGTAAACAAATCAACCTATTACAAAGCTGAGTGAATAATTTCACTGTAAATCTTTCCAGAAAATACCTGAAAAAATAGAAAACATATAAGAAGAGAATGATTTGTGAACACTGCCCTTCTTCACCTCTATTTCAGCCTTACGATTCCATGCAGTTACTTTCAAAGAAGAAAATTAATAGCTTCTTTTATGAAAGTTACATTCACAACATATTCAAGAAATAAGAATGTTCTAAAAAAAATCCTTACTGTATGCAATCCAAATATTTTGTCTACTTTAAATCCATTATTGGGGCACCTGAGTGGCTCAGTTGGTTAAGCATCTGCCTTCAGCTCAGGTCATGATCCCAGAGTCCTGGGAAAGAGCCCTGAGTCAGGCACCCTGCTCACTGGAGAGCCTGCTACTCCCTCTGCCTGCTGCTCCCCTTGCTTGTGCTCTCTCTCTCTCTCTCATTCAGGCTCTATCTCAAATAAATAAATAAAATCTTAAAAAAATAAAAAAACAAATTCATTAATCTACGGAACTTCATGGAGATATGGAATTCAATATACAGAACACTGGCCTCAGGTATAAGGTGTTTCACTCTTGTAAGAAAAGTGTCAGAAAGCTGACTATAACCAAAGTAGATCATTTATTTGATAATCTCAAATCAAATCAAATTATTTTTAATGCTGGTTTGAAGGTTGTCACCTCCTGTATTTTCTCTCTGAATTTCTTCTTGATTCTATACTTTATCAGACCTGGATTCAACATGACACTAAGAAGAGAGAATCTGAAAAAGCTCAGGGATGTGAACGTTATTAGAAATATCTCCTGGGTCATGCCAACCTCTTCAATTTGCCAAAGAATTTTGGGTACAATGGTAGCTTTAAAATATCATATCTTTACAAATTCCTCTGAGGAAGTCAACAAAATTCCATAGATGCCTCCAGCCTTACTGCTTTTGCTAAATAGTGCAAAAATTTACTAGTGGAAGTGGTAAAGTCTTAATAAACAATCAAAAAGAAATTATGTCTGGCTTATATAATAACTCCAAGTAAAATGATCAATTCATAACACAAGATATAATCAATCATAAATAAGAGTTTAAATCGTAGGTAACCAGGATCATATTTGTAGAGAGGTTGTTTCATATCAACCATGACTGAAAATGGTATACATTCAATAAAATTACAATATGATTTATTAACATATTTCTGAAAACTAATTATATTATAATATAGATTCTTTAGATAACATTTTTCATTCCACATTGTATGAATATACTTAATGAATTTGTTTTGATACGTCCTTTTGTTTCATACTTTCCCCTAATATTCATTATCATGACATCTCTTTAGCTTTTTTATTATAATTGTTTAATTTCATTGAATTACTTACTCAGCTACAGAAAAAAGTTGCTGAATTCATGGTAAAGATGTTTTCTTTGTCTAAAATGCAGAATTTAAAATATATAAAAATTACATATAGAGTTTACATGTATCTGATATATTTTGTCATATATATAAGATAATTATTAATGGCAAAATAAGATCCCAGATATCAGCCAGACTTTATTTAATACAGTACAGATGTTCTAAAACCAGCAGAAAGGATATATTTCCAGTTGGCAAAATTGAGGTTTGTATTTTTCAGTTTCTCTTCCTCGTAAGAAAACTGACCTTGTTTTGAGAGTACATTGCCTTGTCAAAGCCTCAGATTATAATACTTGGTGTCAAAGTTAAGGGAGGCCATGTAGGAAAGACCGATGGGCAGGGATATCCAACTGATTAGAGGCTATGAGGATAAATGGGAATACGGAGGCTTAATCCAAGTGTTGCTGACAAGCTAGCAACCTGTAAGCTTTTTCAGGAAACCCAAATCCAGTTGGAGGGTGACCTGGAATCAATGTGTATATAATATCAGTCCAAGAAAAATAAATAGCTACAATTGAGAGTTTAATGCATTAGATCAAGCAGATTACATGAAGACAGAATCAAATGAAAAGTTAGGAAGCTAAATGCTGAGAAGTTGAAATCCTACCATCCTTGGAAGAAAGTTTCTGCTCAAGATCAGTACAACAAGGAATTCAAGAGTTTAAAAGTAACCGTATCTTATCAATTTTGCCAGTAAATAAATGCAACAAATTTAAAGCCCATGTGAAGTAGGCTTACTGTTCTGCAGAGATTTTAAAGCTTTATAAAAGCATGTTTATTCTTTGGGCTTGTAATAAAAATGCTTAAGTCTTTGGACAGTCAATATTGTCACGGACCAGTCAATGTTGAATGTGATCTCACGAAGCAGTTGGTGTTTGATTGCCCTTTCCTCTACCCTAATGGAGGACGACTTGATGTCGCACAGGGACATATAAGACTCATGCAGGTATTAGTCTGATTACAAAAACCTTTGCAAGTAGACACTGTCTTGATGCATGCTTTAAAATCATAAAGGAAGGCGTTTGGTTTTGAGCTTGATTCGACCACTGACTGACATCCTACCACATCTCAGGGCTGAATGAGTCTCCCAACACATCAATGAAGATACTTTTATTAAATGTCATAGAAACAGAAGTAGAAAATAAACTGAAAGAAGGTATAGATAAAATAATTTGTGCTCTGTGAAATAATCACCACCATGCATCAATGATCTATGCAAATGGGGATATTATATGGAGACTGAGATAGGCAGTCCAAAAGTTGTTCAACTCTGTTTAATGGCAAAATACTCTGTATTTAGATACTTATTTATAAATATTAACATTTGCACAGATATGGGAGAGATTGCTAGAGATGCCTTTCCTGCTGCAGACAGCTTTGCTATGTGCTAGGCCTTTCCATATTTCTATGATGTAAAGATGCAACGGCCACCATCATTTTAAGATCATTGACACACTGTAACTCAGCCGTGTAGGTGAGAACAATTGGTAATGTTTCTATTCATTTGCTTGCCTTGATACAACTCAGCAAGAAAATCAGTAGAATTCAAATCACACAATTTTAATTGTAAATAAAATTATCTGTAAATCAAAAGCGTGGAGATCAGACGGTTCATCTTTTTAGGTTAAAAATGGATAATAGAGATAGCAAAGGATCAGAGCATATCGAATGAAGGAAAATTGAGGTTATAAGATTAAACAATTAAAACAACCCCCTCCTCCCCCTAAAAAAGCCTTCCACATTTTACTGGGATTATCTGAATGTTTCTAGTAAAAGCCCTTGCTGGCTTAAACTGTCTGCATTCTTCCTCTTCTCCCATTTCACAGGGTTTGTGAGGAGCTTTGAGTTGTCCCTCAATCTCTACCTCTGCCAAGGGGAAACTCATTTCTTTAATTGCATTATAATCAATTCAGAATCAAGTTTCCCCAAGCGTCCTCATATTCTTCTGTTCTCCATGTCAAGACTCTCCCCTCTGCTGACTTGAGTTTCACAGCAGCGCAGTTTGCGGAGGAGAAGAGCAAAAAGGTTAAATGCTGGCTGAACTACTATCACAGCGCTGGGCTACAACACTCAAAGGTAAAGTGGATGAGGGGGCCTCATGGAGGGCCTTCAAAATTGTAGGGGAGAGACATGGAAGTAAATCTATTGAAGCAAGTTTTACAAAGTTTATACACAAGAAGAAGTCAGTCTGTTTTTGAGTTCTGACTGTAAGGGTTTTGCTACAATAACACTTATTATGAGGCTTATTAACATTGTGTGAACATAAAGATTATTGTGTGATATAGAAAGCTCCATAAATGGGGACCAATTTAAAGAGAGGGAAAGGAAAAATTCAGGGGAGGCAAAGCCCAGATCTGTAATTTGACTTCTCTTTCTTAAATGAGAGGATACATACATTAAATCATCCACAATTTCCTGGCATATTACCAAACGCAGGGTTTTTGAATACCCAAGGTAGAGCTTGAAAGCAAACTACCACTTGAAAAACGAAAGGCTGTGAACTCTATAATACACTCATACCACAAATTATGAAGTTAGTTAATGGAAGACTTTCTTTCCCCAAATGTGCCCATACAATAGAACAAAAGAGCCACAAACAGAGGTGTGGGATGGGTTCTTTCCCTATAATTTGTTAGAAATTCAAACTCAAAAATTAGGTGAAAGTAGATCTGGATTACAAACCACTACAAGTTCTCTAAGGACAAATGGCAGAAATTATTTTACAGTTATGTTCCGTTAGCATGATTTGGAAATCATAATGCAATTCTTCTGAAAATTATAAACCACCATTAATTTTTCTGTGACGTGGTAACAGGTATAGATTTTACAAAGAATCTGGTTTTCTTCATTCATTTAATGTTTCTGCCTGATTTAAATATAATCGAATTTCATAGATGACCATTTTGTCACCTGGCTATAAATGCAAAAGTACAGCAAATATTGAAATGCATAAAAATAATGATATTGAAACTGGCAGATGAAGGAAAACAGAAACTTTTTTACATTATTTTTGCAAGTATGGAAACGGTATTGCTAGAGAGAAAAATCTGAAGTTTCACTTTTCCTTTTAGAAGAGAATCAGACTTTATTAAAGGGAGTTAATAAAGTAGGTTTTTGTTTGTTCAGATGATGTATTGTAAAACCCATCCCTTTAGCTGTCAAAAGAAGCAAAGGCCACAGAATATTTATGACTCTTGGAGCAAAATAAATTACATATTTGCAAACTAATTAGGCTGAGCGAAGTTCTAAAGTGAGATTAAATTTAGCCAGGCTCTTTTGGCTCCCTTAAACCTGAGGCCTCTCCATGCGGTTTTCCAGCCAGTCGGTGTAAGCAGGTAAAGACTCCCTGGACATAGAAATGCCGTATCCCCCACTGAAATGCCATTTATTCAGGCAGCCAGGAACCCTGAGACATGGCAGCTAGCTATGAGAAATCACAAAGCTTAGCTGGGATGGGACTCATCACTCAAAATTATACTTGCTGCTAATCTCCTCAGACAGATCTGAAAATAGAATAAAATGCCCTGAAGGTTGTCACCTAAGATTCAACTTTTCTTCTCTAAACAATGAAAATAAGCCCCGAAAAACCCTTTTCTTTCTTTTTTTTCTTAAAGATTTTATTTATTTATTTATTATTTATTTATTTATCAGAGAGAGAGAGTGTGCACAAGGAGGGGAAAGGAAGAAGTGGCAGGGAAAGGAAGAAGCAGGCTCCCTGATGAGCAAGGACCTGGGTGTGGAACTCAATCCCAGGACCCTAGGATCATGACCAGAACTGAAGGCAGATGCTTAACTGACTGAGCCACCCAGGCATTTGTTTTGTTTTGTTTTGTTTTGAGAGAATTATCAGACTGTCTTCTGTAGGAGTTTGCAACAGGTTTAAATAAAAGTATATTCTATCCATTACGTAGAATGTTTTCTAGTACTTTCACTCCAGTTATTCCCTATGTACATACGAATGACTTGAGGGATTATTCCAGTGCAGTGTCTTTAAATTTTAAGAAGTTTATGTAAGTAATCATCTCAGTTCAGCTAGATTTTCATTTCCTCTTGAAAAGTAAAATGTGCATTTTTGTACAAATCATATTGTGTTTCAAGATTCCATTAGTTGCAAAAGGATATAATTTCATCTTTTCAAAAGTGCCTAAAAACTTCTATGAATCATAATATATAACTTGCATGGATAGAAATACTTTAAGATATATAACATGTATGAATTGATTCTATATAATACATAATTTATATTGATATGTGTTGATGAAAGCAGAAAAAATTAAACAATTACATGTTTTGTGTGGGGCTTTTACTCAAAACAGTATGTTCATGGCACTATTTTAAGACCACAGCTCATCACTTTTGAAATCGTAATTTTTTCTTTATTGTACTGCTTTTACGTTCTTTCTTATTATGAGTATAAACTGCATAAAAATAAATGATTTAACAAGTGAGTTTTAACTGATGTTAGATTTTACACAAGAAGTACATAACGTCTCTTGAAATCAAATGGCTTCCCTTTGAAGTTCACTCTACATAAAAACCTTGATTTAAAAACAGGACAGTTTCATCAAAGAATATTTTTTCACAAACAATTCACACTTTTTTTCACTTCAACTATATTTCATAGCATATAAAAATTATTCATCCAAGAAAAGTTCAAATGATACTTGTTTCCAGGATCCACTTAGTACATAAAATATGATGGATCTCTAATTACCAAACATCTCCGTCTAGTGTCTAAAACAATAGGTTTTCTTAAAATACTCATGAAATCTCTTGATGATTAAAAGTAATCAGAGTATTATTTTCCACTTATAAACAGACTAATTTTTGAAAATGTCTGTGCCACAAAACTTTTAATGCTACAAGCTTTTTGTTGTTGTAGCTTTTTGTTTTGTTTTTTTGGCAGGGGTTGTGAGCATAAGTTAAGCTTTTGTAATTAAATGCCCCCCCCCCCCCCGCTGTGCCTATAGAAACTTTAAGCCTTTTTTAAGGCTTAAATATAACCTCTTAATAACATACATATTTTTCTCAGTTACTGATTATGCTCCCTACTTTTGTATTTGGCTGTTTTATTGATGGAAGTTTTTATTATAAGAACCTAGTGAGAAGGACACACACACACAGAGAGAGAGAGAGAGAGAGAGAGGGAGGGAGGGAGAGAGAGAGAGGGAGGGAGAGAGGGAGAAGGAGAGAGTCTCTACCCCTCACAGAACCTACACAGTTTGAATGCAAGGTAAGAATTCAGTAAAGAGTTTTTGAATTGATATTTTTAAAAATATGCCAAATAAAATATCCCTTTAAAAGAAGCTGACCCAAAGTGCACACTGCTCAGTCTATAGCTGGTATCCCTTATCACTTATGGACCCTCTCTGGTATTGCTGAACACCGAAAGCACGTTTTATTTCTCCAAGAAAAACTTCTGGCTAGTGCGAAAAAAAAATCCATTATTCAAATCCCATTTGATGGTATTTCATTTCACACTTAGACTAGTACAGTTTGGTTGCATTCCACATTTCATAAATAAATAAATGGCAGCTCAGAAAGATCAACCAGCCACTAAATAGTAAAGCTTAGATTCAAACAAGATTCTGTCTTAGAGTTACAGCCTTGTATCTTCCCACAGCTGTATCCTGGACTGTAAAACCAGAGTATAGAAACCCCTATGTAAAAAAGGAATTAAAAAAAAAAATCCTTATAAACCTAAATGTAGGAAAATGTATTCTTTTCCCAAAGACACTAATTACATATCAAACTAAAGATGACAAACTAACAAAAATGGTAATTCTGTATATGCCTTTTAAGATTTAATTTAAGCTATTAGAGAACACAATCTCTTAGAATATTCTACTTAACTTATGTGTTTCTCGATTGTCATCAGAAAGAACAATGTAAATGCATGCTGATGATCTTCATAAATTCCCAGCACCATAAGATAAATACAACTCAGTGATTTTTTCCTTTAGTTCACAGGAGCACGTTATAATAAGAGGAGAAATGCAAGGATGAGATTCAGAGTGAAGTCAGATCAGACTATCTAATCACTGAGTTCTGATTCTGAGCCTTCTCACTGCACCAGAGAGGCATTTCCCAGCTGATTCTGCTTGTTGTGCATTTTGGCCAATTTTTTCTGTCTTATTTATTTTTAAACCAAATCAAACAGATTATTGCACCTATCCCACTCAAACACATATATTCCTAGCCATTTTTCCAAATAATGAGGAACGTAACTGGTTTTGCTCTATTATTTATGTTCTCTATTATTACAACACACCAAATCGTACAGACAGCTTAGAGATTCCCTTAGAATGTAAGATTCAGAACCAAGTGCAACGTGGGCAGTTTCCCGCCCAGTTTCTTTTTAAAAAGTTTTCTTTCTCTATTTTCAAAGAAATTATATACTATTTTTAAGTCACAACGGTACCTAAAAAAGCCATGCTTTTCTGTAGTTTTTCATCATCTTCATCAATTCTAACCAGTTGCTTGATATTTTTCAATGAATTTCAGAACGCAGAAACATTCTACTTTATCTAGACATTTTGGATTATGTATGTTCCTTTCTTTATCTTGTTTAATATATATGTATTTCATTTTCCATCAAACTTTAAGTGTTTCAAGTAAATTCATATGAATGTTTCCAACTCATATTTTACAGATATCATATCCCTAAACAACTGTGACAAAAAAATTATCTGTAAATATTTTGAATATTTTATGAAAATATATTTCTATACAGCTATTTTTAAAGGTATCAAATTATTTGACTTAGAACATTTTAAAAAGTTTTTTGGAGAATTTAAATTATGAGGCAGATAATTCTATGGCTATATATTCATGTGTATAATTCATTTATTTACGAATATTTCATATAAACTGAAGATGTTCATCTGAACAATTTCACTGGAATCCCTCATGAGAGTTTTTAAAAAATCATTTGAATCTTGAATTTTAAAGCTGAAAGAATGAATGTCTATAAATTAAAGTGTCAATGAATGTGAGGAATTATAAATGGAAACGGAGGAATCTAGGAAGGTAGCAGAGGAAGAAGCAGCAGGAATCTTGTCTCCCCACCTAAACAACAATTCTACTGACAGAATCTGCCTGATGTAAGTATTTTGGAACCTTAGAGTCTATTAAAGGTTTGTAACTTCTAGGGAAAGATATGGGTGGCAAATTGTGGTAAATTTTGGTCAATTTCAGCTGTCAGCACAATAGCAGCTACCCATTCCTGCCCCAGCCAAATAGAAGGCAGCTACACATAGCAGGTGGGAGTCAGGGTAAATAAAAAAGGACACTCTCCGCCAAATACCAGAATACCAGGGATCTTGCTCTGATTTTGATTGCTACTTTTGCTCACAGAGATGCAGACAAGGAGGTGGGCGACCATTGTTGCACCTCCCCTCACTGTTGCATGCCCCACCTTCTCTTGCAAAAGTGACTTCCCAGGGATTTAAAGAACTAATGCCCCGAGAAGATCTTAAGTTTACGTAACAGTCTGATCCTTGGCACAGACAGAGCCTACAACAACAATTTAAATAAATAAATAGATAAATAAATACACAAACAAACAAGAATAACAAGAGTTAAAAAAAAAAAAGAATAATGAGTTAATGCTGGGGAAGGGGGAGAACAAATTTCCCCTAGAGTTGTCATCATATTATTAAATTCAAATGTCCGGTTTTTAACACCAATATCACAAGGCATGCAAAGAAACAGGAAATCATGGCCCATTTAAGAAAAAAGTTTTGATCAACAGAAACCTTCCCTGAAAAGTATCTCATGGTAGATATATTAGAAAAAGATTTTTGAACAACCATCTTGAGATGATCAAAGACCTAAAGGAAGATGTGGACAAAGAAAACAAACAAGCAAACAAAACAAAAACAAAAAACAGTGTATGACCACAATAAAGAGGGAAAATCTAAAGAGACATCAAAGAGAAATTGTGGAACTTAAAAGTACAATAACAAAAATGAAAAATTTATTTGAAGTTTTCACAGGTAGATCTGAGTGAGCAGAACCTGAAGATAAGACAATGAAAATTCCTGAATCTAAGAAACAGAAAGAAAAATGAAGAGAGCCTAAGGGACCAGTGCGACATAATCAAGTGGCCACAATCATACTGTGGGAGTCTAACAAGAAGAGCGTGAGAAAGAAACAGAGAGAATATTTGAAGAAATAATAGCTGAAAATTTCAGCCACGAATGTAAACATCCAAGAAGTTCAATGAATTTCATGGTAGCTGAACTCAAAAAGGCCCACACCAAGACACATTACAATAAAATTTTCAAAGGCTGAAGACCAAGAGAGAATCTTGAAAGCAGCAAGAGAGAAGTAACTCATAATACATAAGGCATCCTCAATACCATTATCAGCAGATTTCTCATCAGAAACTGTGGAGCTCAAAAGGCAGAGGGATGGTTTATGCAAAATGCTAACAGGGAAAAACTGTGCTATGTTGATAAAAGTGTTTGCCAAAAATGAGGGATAAACTAAGACATTCTGGATAAACAAAAATTGGGTTACTTTGTTATTTCTAGGCTCAAGGGAGTCTTGCAGTATAAAATAAAAGGACACTAGACAATACCTCACAATCACATGAAGAAATAGAGATCTCAATAAAAGGAAATACATGGACAACTACAAAAGCTGATACTACTGGAACAATGATTTGCAACTGCACTTATCATTTTTACATGACTTTATTTTATTTTAGAATATTTAAAAAATATTCTAAAAGCTAGTATTATCATAACTTTAGTTTGTAACTCCAAATTTTGTGTTCTAGATAATTTAAGATATTAACACATTTAAAAGAATTATTGGTTTGTATTCTTAGGCATGCAATGTATAAAGATGCAAGTTTTTCATGCCAACAACCAAAAAGGACGAGGATGAAGCTATAAAAGAGCAGAGTTTTTGTGTATTTCTGAAGCTAAGCTAGTACAAATTCAAATTAAAGTGTTATAACTTTAGGATGCTAAATGAAGTCCCCATGGTAACCACAAAGAAAATAGCTATAGGATAAACACAAAAATAAATGAGACAGGAATTTAAACATTTCACCACACACACAAAAAAAACTGACTAAATACAAAAGAAGACAGTAATGTGGAAAATAAAGGGGAAAAAAGCTGTAAGGTATAAAGAAAACATATAGTAAAATGACAGAAGTCCCCCTTACTGGTAATTACTTTTAATGTAAATGGACTAAACTCTCCAATCAAAAGACAGAGATTGGCAGAATGACTAGAATCATATTATCCAACTATATGCTATCTATAAGAGATTAACCTTAGATCCAAAGACACAAATAGATTGAAAGCTAAAGGATGGGAAAAGATTATCCATGTAAATAATAACCAGAAAAGTACAGGGCTGGTTCTATTAACATCAGAGAAAATAGACTTTAAATAACAGTGTCACAGGAGACAAAAAGGAAATTATATATTAATAGAAGTTTCAATACAGCAAGAAGATACAACAATTAGAACCATATACATGTTACTGACAGACCATCACAATACATGTGAAGCAAAAACTGACACAAATGAAGGGAGAAATAGTTCAACAATAATTGGAATCTTCAATACTCCACTCACAATAATGGATAGATAAATCAGACAGAAGATAAGTAAAGAAACAGAGGACCTAAACAACAAAATAAACCAACTAAATTTAGAATACTGTCCAATTAGATTATTCTTAACTGCACATGGGCTATTTTCCAAGATAGACCATATGGTAGGCCACAAATTAAGTCTCAACAGACTTTAAAAGATAGGTATCATATAAAGTAACTTTTCTGACCAGACAGTATGATGTTAGAAATCATTAATAGGAGGGAAATTTAAAAATTCACAAAATAATGAAAATTAAACATACTTAAATAAACCTATGAGTCAAAGAAGAAATCACAAGGTTAGTTAGAAAAAACTTAGAGATGAATAAAAATGAAAACATCGTGTATGAAAAATTAATGGGAGACAGCAAAAAAAGGGCTCAGGAGGAATTCATAGCTCTAAATGCCTACATTAAGAAACAAATATCTCAAATGAACAACTGAACTTAGAACTCAAAGAATGAGAAAAAGAAGAAATGACTAAACTCAAAGCCAGCAGAGTTAAGAAAATAAGAACAATTAGGACAGATAAAAATCAAATAGAGAATAAGAAAATAACAGAGATAATCAATGATACCAAAAGTTGATTCTTCAAAAAACATCAACAAGTTAAAAAAAAAAAACAAACTTCAGCTACACAGACTAAGACAAAAGAAGGATACTGAAATTACTAAAACCAGAAATTAATTGGAGACATTACTACAAATTCTACATAAATAAAAAGGATTATGAAACTATTATGAACAACTGTATGCTGACCAATTGGATAACCTAGATGAAAAGGACAAATTTCTACATACACAAAACCTACTAAGACTAAATCATAAAGTAATAGAGAACCTGAATAGACCTGTAACTAGTACAGAGATTGCATCAGTATTCAAAAATCTCCTGACAAAGAAAATCCCTGGACTCAACAACTTCTGATGAATTCTATCAAACAGTAAAAAAACAAAAAACTAATACCAGGGTGCCTGGGTGCCTCAGTCGGTTAAGTTTCCAACTCTTGATTTTGGCTCAGGTCATGATCTTAGGGTCTTAGGATTGAGCCCTGTGTCAGGCTCCATGCTCAGTGCGGAGTCTGCTCCAGGATTCTCTCTCTCCCTCTGCCCCTCTCCTGCTCTCTCTCTCTCTCTAAAATAAATAAATCTTAAAAAAAAAAGAAAAGAGGGGTGCCTTGGTGGTGCAGTCGTCAAGCGTCTGCCTTCGGCTCAGGGCGTGATCCCGGCGTTATGGGATCGAGCCCCACATCAGGCTCCTCCTCTATGAGCCTGCTTCTTCCTCTCCCACTCGGCCTGCTTGTGTTCCCTCTCTTGCTGGCTGTCTC
Source organism: Ailuropoda melanoleuca (assembly GCF_002007445.2). NCBI lineage: Eukaryota > Metazoa > Chordata > Mammalia > Carnivora > Ursidae > Ailuropoda > Ailuropoda melanoleuca. The sequence continues at coordinate 21,443,670 of NC_048218.1, forward strand.
TGTCAAATAAATAAAATCTTTAAAAAAAAGAAAAAGAAAAGAAAAAGAAAAGAAAAACTAATACCATTTTTTTCTCAAAAAATTCCTAAAAAAAATGAAGAGGAAGGAACACTTGCTAACTTATTTTATGAGGCCAGCATTAACATGATACCAAAACCAGAAAAAAACACTACCAAAGAAAAGAAAGAAAGAAACCACAAATCAGTATCCTTTATGAACAGTGATAGAGAAATCCTCAATAGCATACAAGCAAACCAAATTCAGCAGCATATTAAAAGGTTTATACACCATGACCAAGAAGAATTTATTCCTGGGAACCAAGGATGTTACAACATACAAAAATTAAGCAATGTAATACACCATGAATACAGGATAAAGGAAAAAAATGTATCATCATCTCGATGCAGAAAAAGCATCCAACAAAATTTAATACCCTATCATGATAAAAACACTCAAAAAAGTAGGAATAAAAAGTAAATACTTCAACATAATAAAAGCCGCATATTAGAAATCTCCAGTTCATCATACTTAATGATGAAAGATTAAAATTTTTTCCTACAGAATCTGGAACAAGTCATGGATGCCTGCTTTCATCACTTCTATTTAACATAGTACCGGACTTTCTAACCAAGGTGAATAGACAAGAAAAAAATTTAAAGAGCGTTTAAATTAGAAAGAAAGACATAAACTTATCTCTGTTCACAGTTGATGTGATCTTATAAGTAGAAAATCCTAAAAGTTCCACAAAAAAATTTTTAGAACTAAAAAATGAATTCAGTGAAGTGAGAAGATACGAAGTCAACACTCCAGAAAGAGTTGCATTTTTGTACATTAACAATGAACAATCTAAAGAGGAAAATTCAAAATACAATTCCATTTTAATAGCATCAAGAAGAATACAGTACTTAAGAATTAACTCAATGAAAGGAATTTAAGACCTGCACAACACAAACCACAGAATATTTTTGTAAAAATTTTGTGAAAGAAATTAAAGGAGATATTAATAAATGGAAACACATCCCATATCCATGGATTGGAATGTTTAATACTGTTAAAATGTCAATAGTATTCAAAGCCTTACAGATATAATATGAAGGAGAAGCAGCCCCACCAATAGATGGGGGGATAAAACAATGTTACCCTGGACAGGAGATCACATATCTTGAACTCCAAATCCAGAGTCTGTGCTATGTGTGTCTGTGTCACAATACCCAGTTGTGAGGATGAAGATCTCTAGTAAAACATTCTAAATTGAAGCAGTTTTACAGAGCACACCATTTTTCCTGTGATGTGATAAACATCCTAACTGTCCATTGACATGCCCAGTCTCCAGCTGCACAGGCATGTTCTATTACCTAAGGAGGTCGTCTTTCCTTAATGTTAGGTGAGCCAGTAGCAGGAGCACATGGCATACGGCAGTGGTCGGATGCTTCCCTTTGATCTGAAGTGTGGAGGAAAGAAGTAGGAATAATTAAGACTGCTTTTTAGAGAAAGAGAAACCGCTATCTCCATTTTTCTCAATAGTCTACTTATGTCTAGACTGAGATTATTTTTTAAAAAGATGCAATAGATTTTTTTTTAATCTAGTCATTGAAAGGAAGGTTTTGTTTTCTTTTTTCTTAATATACAATAGAATTAGGTTTTATGGAACCGCTAATTCCATAACATTAGTACCCAGAAGAGCTTGTGGAATCTTTGACAACGCCAAAGAAAGGAAAACACAACCAACTTGCTTAGATGGTTCCATTTAATTTAGCCCGGACACAGTCATTATTTACAGATGTTTGGGAATAGTTAATAGCTGTATAATTTTATTTGAGTATAAGCAAACCTAATAATTAAGTAATCCATTCATTCATCTCAGGTGATATAGAAGATTCAAAGGTCCACACGATACGTTACACAAGCTCTCAGATGTGCAATCAAGATAGAGAAATGTGACTTATGTCTTAATACTTATATTACGAGGTGAGAAGCTGGCAAATACAGTATAAGCAATATTTACTATAGAGTTCCAAAGGAATGTAAAAATATTTCTACTAAAAAATAAATAAACCCTTACCAAAAAGCTCAAATTTATATTGGATGTTGATGGATGGGTAGGAAAGAGTGGGCAGCATAATGCGTGGATGCCACAGTGAGTGGATGGGCTTTGATGTGCTATGTGTTTATTTAGGGACGTGTTGTAAGACGAGGGACACGAAGCACACACACACACAGCATTGTCAACCATTTAGAAATGTGATCATCTGAATCATAACTTACATGATTTGATTAGAGAAATGGAAATATTTTCCAGTTTACTTTTATGGATCCTACTGGCTGATCTTTTACATATCCTGGAATATGAGAACCCTATTTTACATATCACTGCTGCATGCAATAGTGATTTCTAAAGAAGAGCAGTGAGAAAAATCAAAGCAGTGCATTATTCGTGTAAAATGCTAATCAGATCTGCTTATGTAGAAAAGAGAAGGAACACATGAGATGGCAAGAGTATGAAAAGTAAGAACATTATCTCCTTGGTCCACACATGATTGTAAAAGTACTGTGAGTCTCTGAAACCATTTCTGATCATGCCAGTCCATGACGGTCATCCTGCCTACAGGATGGCACTACTGAAGAAGGCCTTAGAACCTTCCCAATGATAAAAGAATCCTGAGGCACTCAACATCTAAAGGAAAAGCTCTGTACTCCTCCTTAATTTTGAGAATATTTATATACTATAATACAGAAAATACTGTTCATAATAATGAACTTTAACAATAAAAAAATTAAATAATGTTTATTTAATAAAGCGAAATATTTTAGGAATGATTTAAAAAAATTTAGGAGTATAAAACTTAAACATGTCTTCTAAGATTCCCTATTACTTAAATTCACTATTAAAATAACCATGATGGTCAGTCCACAGTGATTCTTTGCTAGAATTAAAAAAAATTATGAATTATATTCCTGGAAAAATCATATTTACACTAAATATTAACGCGTCCAAAAAAGTGTATGTTTGAGCAGTGAGGTGGGCTTTTATTTTTTTAAGTTTCTAGTAACAATGAATACTTCCATCCTCCTGTGAATTAAATTCCGATAAAACACTCATGAAATATTCATGTTTCTTTTCTCATCATTCACAAACATCTTTCTTATATCAATTAATTTCATTTCTTCATACTATTTATTTCTCTGATTTATAAAATTATATACATACAGTCAGAGATCATTAATTTTATTAAAAATTTAAAAATTATTTATACAGAAGCTCTTTTTATCATTATAGCAGAGACCAGGCTGAGTACAAAATCATGAATGAATTTGGGTCTTCATATTGAGATATGTGGGCAAGTTTCTAGCATACAAATAATTTTACGTAAGTTTGTTATTTCACTCAATTTTCCTCCTACCCTTGTTCCCTGTATATTTTGATCTATGCAGTTTAAATTCATTAAGATTGCTATTATATATAAATTTCTAATTTAGCTCATTTTTTTAATGAGCACAATGAAAACAGTCCAAGATATTCTTGTTTTGATTTTTAACATATAGAATTCTTTCCATTACATTCAAATTAGAACAAATTTCCTTTCACTGAAAATACAGAATTAATGTGGATTACTTTTATCTCTCTTTCTTTGCAATTCATAAGTTTATTGCACTTGTATTTAAAATGGATGATTTTTGCAGTCAATTTCTCTTTCACCATGTGAAATATAGTCATTAAAATGATAACCATTTTTCTTTGGGCAAATTTATGTTGGAAAGAGTATAACTGTAGAAAATATTCCTGGTAGAGAATTTTTAAAAGCACCAGAATTTATTAAGATTTTAAAATCTGCAGTTTAGAGCTTATTTTAAACAATGATTATTTAAAAGTGTTTCTGAAACTGTAAAATTGAGTAGTAAGATATACAGAAATCCAGTGTCACTCAGGCAACTGTAAATAACATGGATTAAAGAAATATTGGAATAAGAATCTTAAGTGTAATTTGAAATGATGTTATAATAACTTTTAGGTATTGGTAAACTTTAGGAAAACCACACATCCTCCTACAGAAAAACCATTCCTACTATACTAAAAAAGAATTATGTCTCATAGATTACTTAAAAAACAAACAAGCCAACCCCAAAACCCTCTCAGACCCTTTTAATCACAATTGGTAGCCAACAGTTTGTTGAGACCTGGTATATTACAGCATTGTAACCCTGAAGTAACTATCATGTTCACGTCATTAGACTACGTGAACTCTTTAGTCATTATTTAGAAGAGATGCCTGCCAATATATCACAAAACAAAATTTATGATAATATGTGTTTCAAGAACACAGACAAACACACACACAAAGGTAAGAGGAAAAAAAAGGAAACTCCTTTTTATAGTTAAAAGGGACCATTGTGTGTTTGGTTGATGGACAGGGGAGACAGAAGACAGAAAGACCTAAAGGATGATCATGTCACTTGTCATGCAGGGACATCTTTGGAGGTGTATTTCCAAAAAAACAAAAGCAAAAACAAAAAGTAAAAAAAAAAATAAAAATTTTAAGTAACAAAGACATATCAATTATTTCTTTCATTATTTTTAGTGGCACCGTAACAAAACATAGAAAATTCCTGATAGGGGCGCCTGGGTGGCACAGCGGTTAAGCGTCTGCCTTCGGCTCAGGGCTTGTTCCCGGCGTTATGGGATCGAGCCCCACATCAGGCTCCTCTGCTATGAGCCTGCTTCTTCCTCTCCCACTCCCCCTGCTTGTGTTCCCTCTCTCGCTGGCTGTCTCTGTCTCTGTCAAATAAATAAATGAATAAAATCTTTAAAAAAAAATTCCTGATAAATTTTGGAAAGTGACACATTCAAAGAAATACCTGTGTGGGTTTTCTCTCTAACTTTAGTTGATTTATATGCTCATTCTCATTATTTTCCTCCTGTATTTTAAATAATCACTAGCCTCTTTTTTATGTATGAACAAAAGCAAAAAGGTTTTATATTCAAGAATGATCACAGAAATACAGTTATAGGCAATAACTTTAACAAAATGTTTCCACTGACAATAAGTAACTTTCTTTCTGAGTCACAATTCAGAACAAAAGAAGCCCAATCCTGTATATTTTCACTACAAAAACAAATAATTAAATAGAAAGAAATCTGCCCTATGTTATTATTCACTCTGTTTATAGATATAGTATTGTATATATACAGTATATTCCTTGTTTTACCATGGAAGAATCCAGGAACTGTTGAATAATCTGAAATCTATTGCAAAAATAGTTTTTAAACAAAAAAAATTTGAGATGAATATCAAATAGCATGCTTTTCAATAAAGAGCTGGTTGTATTAAATTATCTTTTGAATTCTAACAGGTTCTTTTACACAATGTAAAAATATCTACCAATAGGCAGAGCTGCCTTATTGAATAATTTCAGTGGGTTCCACTTACATCATAGTCTCTGAAAATAGTTCTTATGGTTGTATATTATACAATATATGCAATCTTACACTGTGTCCGTATCTGATGGCCTTTGTTATTCTGGTTATTATTGGGAAAACTGCCAAATTCTGGAGCTTAATTTATATTTAAAATGTCTACTGAATGTGCATGTGAAGCTAGCCAGTTTCCAAAAAAATGTGAATTTTTTTGCCTATCAGCTGCACAACAGAGCAGAAAGTTTAGCTAATTATAGGTACTAATCATTAGTAAGCAATATCAATATGCTCATTTTTCTTAAAAGTGTAATTTTCAGTACTATGTGGTCAATATATAAACAAATTAATTAAATATTGTCTGTTTAAAAATTGAAAAAACCCACATATAAAAATGTACTGTTACATCAAAAATTATAAAAATCTGTATATGAAGATGAGACGGTAAGGGGAGGTAAACCAATTAGACCTACAGAAATTTCAGAAAAGTCTCAGGAATTTTAAGTCCAAAAAGATAAAAGCACAAAACTGGATGATCATCAGACATTTAAACAATTGTACTCTTGTGCCCTCTTCTCAGATTTAAGAGAAGAGGAATTCCTCTCCCGCACTTCACCAGAAGATGGAAGGTCTATCATCTGGATAAGTGGGACCAAAGAAGTTTTGTACTCTGGAATTCTAAACAGGAGGGAGCATGGAGTTTATTTTCTGGACAAACTTTGTGGGAAGCATCTGACACCATCTGAGAAAAGCTGCTTTTCCACAGTGTCCTGGTTGCCAGGTATGCCAGTAATAACTGAACAGCCTCAAAATGATATCCAAAAATAGTTACCATTTCACAGACCTTTGTTGATGGGGAAGTTAGAAACCCACCTGATGTCAAGGCTTAAAAAACCCTATCTTTGCACAAAGCTTTTTTTCTTACTTTCGAATGCACATATTCAGGCAAGGATCACCAAATACTTGGGGGAAGTTTCCAATGTGAATGATAGAGAACAAAACAAATAACAACAACAAAGTCAGTCTAGGAGAAGAAAACCAAATCACAGAGTAAAAGTAACTCTGAAAATGAAGTATCATTACAATTATCAGAGAGATAAGAGAAAACACTGCATACATGAAATAAATGATCAGAGAATGAAACATCAAACAATTTTCAATATTGATAGGTAAATTGAAAAATTTGAGTTAAAAATTTAGGGTAGAGCAAAAGATAAAAGTAGAGACAATGAAAGAAAACACAGGAAACATGGGAAGATTACTTGAAAAAAGCTAACATTTGATTAAGAAATTCTAATACAAAGCAATGGGAAAAAATTACCAAGAAATTGTGCCGAAATCTATCTTACTTCTAAAGGGCACTAATGTCCAGTTTTAAAAGCTAAACAATTCTCTGAAGCAAATAATGTAAAAGCACACTTTGTAGGCCATATCAAGCCTGCTGCACTAAGAGAAAGTGACTGGGGGTGGGGGCGATGGGAAGATGGCGGAGCACGGAGGTGATTCCTAGTGAAAAACTAAAACATGGAGGAACTAGGTGTTGTAACAGTGCTGTCTGTACATGCATGTAATAAAGTTTTCATTGTTGATGTGGCGCCTCAGCCTGAATCTATATAAATGATATTAAGCTTGTGGTTTTGGAGTATTCAAGCCAGAAAGATTCTTTATTCCAAGAGAGCTACTGGTGTCACTGAATTTAGGGGACCCCCTTTGAGACAAAGGAAGGTACTGGAAAGTAGCATTTCTTTAGTTGCATCAAAATCTTTCTTAGTATTTGATCTATTAATCTTTACTCTATTCCAATTTAAGCTCCTATTTAAAATCAGTTTGGGGACCTTTTGGGCACAGGCATACAGTTTGTAAATCTAAACCTATACTTCAAAACCACCTTGGAAAAACTCCTTCACAAAGCTGAAAATGGATTTCTTTACAATATAAGTTGATTTTTTTCCCCTCAGATTTTAATTAAAATAGAACTAAAATTAAAACCTGGATAAAAAGTTTGGCATTACATGTAATAATGAAGCACGTAAATAACCTTAACCACATTTACAAACTAAATGCTATACTGTTAAACTTACCATCGACAGATTAAAATATACATATACTACAATTGCATCCTGCAAAGCCATATTGAAAGTTTAGTGAAATTATGCAATGAAAGAACTGTAAAGTCCAACTGTGAACTTATTTCTAAATTGTAGTTATTACAACCTTTGATTAGTAGATGGTGAGAATTTGAATAAGTTTCTAATGAATGTCCCATTTACAAAATACTACTATTTTCAAATAAAAATTATCTCCCTTATTTTCAGGAACAAAGAGAAATTCTACTATAACCTTAGACTCAAATAAAGCAGAGCATATAATAATCTTGGTTGAGATTGAAATGATGTCTATGTGTGATTCTAGCTAGCTAAACATTTCACAAATTAAAAGAAATAGATTATGCTATCTGAGAGAATTGTTCTATGCTCTGATAAAAAGAACTTGATATTTTAAAATGTTAATTTTTCATTTTTATTTTGAATAGTGAAAAATGAGTAGCTGTTTTGCAAGATTATTATCTTCTCTTCATTTGTGCCCAATGAGGTATATAGAACATGCTTACAAAGTGTTAAATGATAGGGTAATGAAAATGTCATGTATCCCTCCCAGTCAAAAAGTCTTGCTAGACCTGTGATACATATGATACATATTTTTTCACTCAAAATTAAATGTCAGAATGACTCATATTTGAAGTTTGAATAGTTCAAGTTGTTGATATCAGATTTGTTCACAATTCTCCATGTTTCAAAATTCAGTTTTGTGTCACATTAGTGATTGGGATGATCAGTAAGACTTCAGAAAACTTGAAGAATATAATAATTGGTTTAGACTGCAATTGCACCCTAAACCTAGGACCAGGTGCAGACTGAGCAGGTGAAATTCACAGGAAATTAATTAATGAGTTATTTAGAATCAGAATCTACTAATGGGAACAATTTTTTTTTTTTGCTAAAATTTTCTTGCTTATGCCATCACAATCAAGCAAGAGCTGATATTTATTTCTAGGTAGAAGTAGTTACATGAATAGCATATAATGAATTATAGATATTGATGAACAAAGAAAAATAACTGAATGTCAACTAAACTCATATAAATTAAAATAGATAAATAAAACCCACACTGAGGGTAAAAAGTCGTAGCTGAAATGTTCATGACCATAGTAACTGTCTTTTCACAGATAAACCTAAATCTGTATTTTAACAAATGCCTCAAAGGCAATGAGTATAGTTATGCTTATAAAACTCTTTTAAACTTTAAGATGATCAGTTCAAACTATAAAACAAAGGCACAAAAGAAGCATTTCTTCACTATTCAAAACTATGTATGTGCTTTAAAAAATGTCTTCAGAATTTCAACAATACAGTCACCTATACAGCCAGAAAATCAGGTCTTTTAAATATGCTAGCGATTATACATACCATTTTCAAAAGTCTTTTTAAATGCACATATTATCTTATAGAAAAGGAAGGCAAACTCTGAAATATGAAAAAATGATGTGGATGGGGAGACCTGAAGCGAGAGGAGCAGCCATGTAATTGTTTTTCTATCAATTATTGCAGTCTTGTGGAAAATCTCACTGGTACTCAGACAGCTCAGAGCTTTTGCACAGATCTGTAATATAGAAGATTGGATTTGACTGTCCTCCCTGGGGAAAGAAAAAAGCGGGAGATGTGAGACTTGGACACCTGCATGGAGCCAGGAATCTCAAAGTTCTTTGAAGAAAGTACGAGTGTGGGTTAGAAAAAAATTTGCTTGGCTTGGCCTTGAACCAAATCCCAATTTGGCAAAGAAGGTTGGATAAAAACTCCTTGAAAATTAGTAACTATAAACCTGTTCTCACAGTACAGAAACTCTCATATCAAGAAGTAAATTTAGAGTACTCAGGCGCTTCCACCTTTGGAATATTCCAGGGCAACTACCTGAAGCAAAAGAATATCTTCTGTGGAAGAATGTACCCAAACCCCAGGTCTTGCATGATTCTAGTAAATAGGATTAACAAAATATGAGGTCACAATTTTAAATCATAAAATATACTACCAAACGAGCCACCACGAGTGAGATACTGCTGAAACATACAGTGAAATAATATAACATATACATTAAAAATATGATCATTAAAATTTTAATAGAGAGTTTTAATGGCAGATAAAAGTAAANGTCACAATTTTAAATCATAAAATATACTACCAAACAAGCCACCACGAGTGAGATACTGCTGAAACATACAGTGAATATAACATATACATTAAAAATATGATCATTAAAATTTTAATAGAGAGTTTTAATGGCAGATAAAAGTAAATTAAGAATTAGTGAACTAGTAGAGAGAACTGAAAAATAACACGGTAAAGGAATGAAACACAGTAAAATATAGGTAAAGCGATATGATAGTCTAACTTCTCAAATAAGTGTAGCATATAACCTGGATTATCAGAATAAATGAATACAGAGAATGAGGGAAGAGATTATATTCATATTCAAGAAGGTAATGATAATAACATTTTCCAGAATTGATGAAAGATGTGGATCTTCAGATTGAGGAATACAATGAACCTCAAACAGAACAAATAAAGAACTCCATGTTAGGACAAGTAATTAACCTCAAGATATCAAATTAAGCTAGATATCACAAAACCAGCTAAAGAAAAAAGTCGAAATAGTTACAAAGAAAGGACAACTTTCAGCAGGCTTTAAAATAACAAGGGAAGACAGAAGAGAGTAAAATATTCTCTTTAGATTACCAAAGGAAAGTAATTATCAAGCTGGAATTGTATACTCAGCTAAACTATAATTTCAGAACAAAGTCAAACTAAAAAACAATTTTAAGATACATTTTTTTGAGAAATGAATGAGCTGCAGATCTCCTTTTCAGAATATGTGCAGACAGTTGTAAAGTTAAGGACAATTTTTAAGATTTTCACTATTGTTGAAGCTTCTCTCTGCTCCAGATCATCGAACTTGATGAAACCAAAACCTCTAATATGATAGTATTTAGAGGTGGGTCTTGGGGAGGTAACTGGGCTTAGTGAGGTCATGAAGGTGGAGCCCCATGATGGGATCAGTGTCCTTATAAGCAGAGAGAGAGAAACCAGGACTCTGAGTATTCTGGTCTCACCAGCAAGCTTTAAGCTAGCCCAGTCTGAAGGCACTGGATATCTCATTCACGTAACTTCCTTGACTGATATTCAAGACTCACCAAACAGGTTTCTGACTCATGTTTTCTTTCCAATATAAAATACTCACAGGTAAAGAATGTACCTATTATATATATTCTGAATGTCTAATTTCCGGGACAGCGATTTCTCATTGTAAATTAGCAAATGTTCTTTCTTGTATATCAGTTTTATAAACATAGAAATATGCTTCTGAGAGATGGATACATGGAGTAACAAAATCAGGTTTTTGAACATGAACAACTCCTTCAGATCACAGATGTTATAAATCCTTTGTGTTGTTGCAACTTTGTAAGAAGTCTTGGGGGGAATCTATTAAACTTCTTCACCAGGGTGGAGGGGTGAGGTGTGGCAGTACTATTCTGCCAAGTTTAATTTCTTGAATAGTCAGCTTTAACATTACTTTTCTTCATGGTTGTGCACAAGCACCCACTTCGAGTGTTCTGTAGTGTCAGAAATAATTCATCTTTCTTTCCGTCTCTCACCTTTCATGTCTCTTGTTTTCTCTCTCTTAAAAAATGTTATTCTTGAATCTAGGATAATGGTTTCTTCTACTAGAGTTCCAGAATTCACTTGCTTATTCTTTTGGGGTACTATCATCTCTCCTGAACCACATAGCATTTGCACAAAGAACATTAACTATCCAAATCCTCTCATCATTAAAAGAAATGATAAGAGCTGACATGTTGGGGGGTATTATTTGAAGTGTGTATTAAATGACTGATGACGGATTGATGAATATTTCTGGCACTTCTATCAAAAAGCTATATTTACGCTCAGTAGAAACGGAAACTGGAATGATTTTATCTGTTCTGTCTCTGCTGTCCATTAGGACAATTCTTCACAGGAGGGCTCATGCTTTTCTTCATAGGACAGCTCATGCCTTTTACAGAGCGCTTACACTGTATATGTTAGGATCACGCCAGGGCCAGGGCTAGCAGAGGTGGGACACACGGAACTACAGTTTCCTCACTATTTTCCTTCCTCTCCTTTTGGACTATGCAATGTAGCTCTATATCCCAACCAATGGCGTCCCCCTCTTGTAATTTATTACCATTTCCTACGTTAGCTTCTTCTTTTAATGGGAAAACAAATCACATTTTCACAATGATGAAATTCTATATGTTAAAAGAAGTGCTATGAATTGTTTTAACTTCTTAGAATTAGCTTAATCTCTTACTCAAAATGTCATAATTTGTAGGAACAACTTGAGTTTTCAAAACACAATTTTGAAATACATTTTAGTAGACAATTTTTATAGATGGCTTCATAAATACATATATAAGATTTCTACATTTTACAGTAGGACTTTTATACCTACTTACAGAAGAAATCCTACAAAGAAATGAAAAACATATTTCAGAATATTCAGCCATTAAATCTGACATGTCAGTAGTTTTTTTTTTTTTTTTTTTTCTTCCCACCACCCAAACTAAATACTAAAATTTCTCCCCTAAAATGGAACTTTGGTGATTTTGCTAAAATCTTCTGTATTTATTAAAAATGAAAACTTTCCCACTTTCTATTAAAATTATTCTCAAGAAGAATAAGGCAGTGGAAATATCTTCCCAACTCTATTAAAAGAAAAAAAAAAGTACACATTGAAGAAAAATAAAAACCCAATCACACAAGAGCCCTGAAGGTCAGCTTGAATTAACCAACATACTTTGAAATCACTGACTCACTTTGAACTCCATGGGAGCGTACTATTTTCCAGGTTTCTGATGCCACTTCTTTGACATCCACTTGATAGTGATGAATAGGCACACCTCCATGGGAGTCCGGCTTGTTGAAAGAAACCTTGGCTGTGGTCTGTGACAGCTCTACAATCTTCACTCCATAGGGACTGGATGGCACATCTACGAAAAAGCGAAAACAAAGGAAATATAAGCCAGGTAATATGAATGGCCATTATTAAGACTTAATGGTGTCCTGACAATTAGGAATAAAGGAAAATTGCTCCCTATGTCACTTAATATATTTGAATTAGAGAGCTTGCATAAACTGCTGAATGAAGTCTTCAAGTTGCAAGAAAGTACACATTAGTCAATCTTCATTAACTACAGGAAATAGTAAAATATTCATTATCAAATTTCATTGATCAAAGCAATAATTTTACTTCTGCCTTTTCTATACAATATGGGGATTTTATTTGCATTCAAGAAAAACAAGCTCCTGTGTGTATGTCTGTGTGTGACAGAGAGAGAGAGAGAGGGAGGGAGGGAGGGAGGGAGGATGAAGGTACAATTAAAAATATAAGAAGAAACAAAGACTTTAATGAATTATTAGCATAAATATCTTTGTGAAGATGTGAGATTTNTGTGACAGAGAGAGAGAGAGAGAGGGAGGGAGGGAGGGAGGATGAAGGTACAATTAAAAATATAAGAAGAAACAAAGACTTTAATGAATTATTAGCATAAATATCTTTGTGAAGATGTGAGATTTATTTTCTTTTAGTCATTAAAATTATATTAATAATTTTGGGGAGAATGTTAAGTTTAGAGCAAATGTCATTAAAAACTAAATAAAACTGCAAACTACCTGTTATTGTTTCACTTATGTGTTACTTAATTAAAATAAAGCTTTATTTGAAATACTTAAGTTGTAATCCCTATATTTTAAAAACATTACAAAATCTGTCTTGTGTGTGTTTTTGTACTAATCCATTACTCGCATTATTTCAAGCTCAATAATGTATCCTGAGTGAAGCTTTATTTTCCAGTATATAGAACTTTATAAATAACTATCCAAAGTGCTAAAGAAGCAAGAGGAGAAAATAAGAGAGAAAAAGTCTCATAAGGAAATTAATGAAACTTCTATTCCAGAAATATGAAGAATTAGAGGTACATTAAACACTGAAGAGATTCTCTCAGTCCCTTCCTCTTCCCTCACTGTTTTTAAAAAGTAATCTCTACACCCAAAATGGGGCTTGAACTCATGACCCCGAGATCAAGAGTCGCACACTCTAGTGACTGAGTCAGTCAGGTGCCCCTCTCTTTCTTTTCAATGTCACATTTGAAATAATCATAAAGTTGAAAATTTACATATAATTTACTTAAAATATATATGTATATTATAAAAATATATAAGTAAAGAGGTGCCTGGGTGGTGCAGTGTGTTAAGCACATGATTCATGGTTTCAGATCAGGTCATGATCTCAGGGTCATAATATCGAGCCCTGTGTCAGGCTCTGCTCTCAGCTCAGGGTCTGCTTAAGACTCTCTCTCTCCCTCTGCCCCTCCCCCCAGATCTCTCTTTCTTTAAAATAAATAAATAAATCTTTAAAAAACATATATAAGTAAATATATCATCCCTGAAATTAACTTTATAAAAACAAAAAGAAAAAAAAAACTTAATTGAAAATAACATAGTATCTGCAAATTCCTGCTCTGATACAATCAAATATTCATATAAAAATCTCTAATGGCTGTCAAAAGTCAAATGAGTCTCATTTGTTACAGTTGAAAGAGAGCACTATAGATCACATAAAACTATGCCTTATAAATGGTACTGGGCAAGAGCCAGGAGGGCAGTTTTCTGGCCTTTTGGATGTGAATATTGTAGAGAAANTATATAAGTAAATATATCATCCCTGAAATTAACTTTATAAAAACAAAAAGAAAAAAAAAACTTAATTGGAAATAACATAGTATCTGCAAATTCCTGCTCTGATACAATCAAATATTCATATAAAAATCTCTAATGGCTGTCAAAAGTCAAGTGAGTCTCATTTGTTACAGTTGAAAGAGAGCACTATAGATCACATAAAACTATGCCTTATAAATGGTACTGGGCAAGAGCCAGGAGGGCAGTTTTCTGGCCTTTTGGATGTGAATATTGTAGAGAAATGCAACAGTGTACATTTCAGCTCTAATTAGTAACTGTAAATTATTTGGATATCCTATTAGGTGTGTTATGGAATAACTTTAAAGTCTGCAGATTAATGTGCAGAATACTGATGCATACCAATGTCATATTGCTATTAAAATCTCATCTGGAAATAAAAATTTTAAATGATCTGAAAAAATCTATGAAAGTTGCCATACATAAACATTATCATAGTTTCACGTTTTTTTAATCCCCAGATTATGACGATAAATTCTTTTCATCTGTAGGTTTGACCTAAAGTTTTCAGAAAACAAAAGCAAAAACAACATACACCCACGCTCTGATTGTTTATAATAGGACTACCAATTCTTCATCCCATGCCCGTGACTCTCTAATGTCAGCCAGATCTAAATTGAACATCACAGCATTACAATCTTCAGTTTAAGGATACATTTAAAAAGGAAAGATGCTAAGTACTGAGGGGGGGAGACATGTGATACACCTTGGGCTCCACCTTTGACCACATACTCAGAATGGTCATGGTCCTTGATTCTTACTCTGACCACAGAATTACGCACCATTAGCTAAGCTGTGCCCTTGACACGATACAACTACAGAGAAATAGGAGGCTTTTTTTGTCTTAGCACAAAGGTACCATTACCAAAACTTGAGCCAGCGAGCATCTTTTTCTAGACAGATAATCTATTTTCAGACGGGCTGACTCTTACCCTGGTTTTTCATTTGTATTTGTATTTTGTTGGCCTCTTCTTTCTGTTACCTAACTAAAAGGGAAGCATGCTTATGACCTGCAGCTCTCATATTTTCCTAAATATTTTTTCCTTTTATATTCTGATTTTATATGTCTGACCAGTTACTGACTACCAAATTATTCCATACTTATACATGCATGCATATGTATATATGCAACACTGAGAAAAGTGACTGGACTATACTCAGTTCCCAGGAAATAGATGATGAATTAAACATTTCAGTAATTAAAAACAGTATACAAAGGTACAGAACCTATTCAAGTGAATAGGGTCTAAAATGCCTAGAACCAATATCCCTAATTCATCCCTCCACTCTCAATTGTTGTGTAATCACCTTCATTCTCAAGTCTATCTCTTATATACATCACAATAAGTCACGAAGTTATTTTCATCATTCCCACATCATAATTCTTGTGTTCTACTCTTCCTTCCTGTTTCCACCATTAAGCCCAAATCTTATCTACCTCTACCTGCAATGCCATTAGTGGCTCTTGGCTTCCTTTCCTATTGGACATTCCACCCAATTTCAATCCATATGGTGTGTAAATGCAAAATCAATCTTTCTAAAGCACCACTCTAATCACGTCACTTCCCTGAGTACGGTATTCAAAGGCTTCCTCCTCTTTATAGCAAGCTTAGACTTTTCAGTCTGGCTTTCCATATCCTGAATTATCTAACCTCACTGGGTCTATGGAAACAGAGGATCATATTGTAGAAGACTATCAAACACAGCCCTATGTTTCCACTGGGGCTTGCGGATATTGAATTCCATACACAAAGCTCCCATTGTTAGCATAGTTTTCTAAACTACTTCCTAGCACCTTCCATCTCAATAATTAATGAATTCCACCCGTCGCTAAATGAGTAGAACAACTGTACAAACATGTGTTTCTTTCTTGATTCTTCCTTTTCACCTCTACTGGAACCAGAATAGAGTTAGAAGAAGAGCCTGGCTATATATCATCAGAATCTATGGATCCAAAGTCTGGCCTTGCTACTTTTTTCAACTGCAATCTTGGACAAATCCTTTGTCTTGTCTTCAGTATTTTTCTTTCTAAAGTGGAAATTAGAATAACACCCACTGCTAAGGTTGCTATAAGGATCAAGTAATGCAGTGCACAAAATAGAACCTGGGAGATACTTATCAAATGTGAGTCACTGTCATTTTGTTAACCCTCCCTGATAACCATCCCCCTTCTATTGCATTATTGCGTATCCACAATGTCAATATTTTATTTTATTAAAGTGTGGTATTATTTATTTATGACATATTTACAGACTTGCAAAATTATTTTTATCCAATACATCACCCTGCATAGTATCTTAAGAATGAACATCATATTCTGGGAGTAAAAAATCCAAGTGTCTTAATAATTTATGCATAACCCAACATCTTTTGGATCACAAAATACCATCAATTTGGCTTCAGAGAACATAAATAACTGTGTAGAATTTTTTTTTTAGTCAAGGAACAAAGTAATTTCAACAACATAAAATAATTTAGTTGACCCTGAGTGTAATATTTTAGTTAAATGGAAGGTAAGAGATATAACATTGAGGTTCAGCTTAGAGATGTGGATGGTGTATGATAGCAAAAAATTAGTGCCATGATCCGGGAGCAGGACAAAACCAATCTTTAGCAGGTTGTTCTAGGAATTGCTGTATGACCCTGGGCAAACTAAATGCATTGTCTATTAGTTTCCTAATAAAAAATAAGGGTAACAATGTCAACACTAAAGTTGCTGTTGTGAGGATAAGTTGGTGGATATAAATTGCTGGAAATTCACAAATACTATTTTCACTTATCCTTCCTTTAAAAAGGCTGTCAGTGTATAAATAATGTTGATAAACATTTTGACATTTATACATATGCTTAAAGCCACAGCTTGATCAAAGTATAAAAGTGAAAACTTCCAAAAATTCTGCCTGGGTGATTATTTTATCTTGTGAAAGTTAAAAAAAAAAGGAAAAAAAGGAAAAAGTTGCTTCTCTGACTTTAATTCTGATAAAATAAAATAATGGAATTAAAATAAAGAGGAACTATGGGGCTCCTGGGTGGCTCAGTCCATTGGGCATTCAATTCTTGGTTTCAGCTCATGTCATGATCTGGGGTCCAGGGCTCCATGCTCAGTGGGGAGTTTCTCTCTCCCTCTGCTCCTTCCCCTGCTCTCTCTCTCAAATAAATAAATAAATAAAATCTTTAAAAAAATAAAGAGGAACTAGTAAGTGAAGTCGAAGGTACATGAGCCTTATTTTTAAAAAAAGAGCATGGCAATCATATAGAGAGAGGTTTGAAAACAGATTCAAAATAATACATCAAATATCATATTTCTCTAACAAAAAAAAAGCAACCCAAAGTAAAGATACATGTTATAAAGCCAAATTCTGAAAGTATATGTCCAAAGATACACATGTTGAAGAAAAGGAAGGGAGCTCATGAATATAATATGAGTGCATAGGAGATCGTGGATGAGTAAATGTTTTAGAAACATTTTTAAAGTGAGATGAATCATGGAATTACAAAACAGTATTTCCTCAGGCTTCAGGATAAGCTGAGATATAATGTGTTGAAGACAACAGCAATAACAAAGATTAGTTCTGTGTATGTGTTTAAGCTCTTCACACTCTTCCTCAACTGTACCCACAATTCTGAGCAAATATCAATAGATCTCAATATCAAGAATGAAAATAGAAGTCATCAAGCAAGTTCATTCAAATTGTATCCTATCACTTCTGGATGAACCTAAAATGGAAGGCTGCCTTCCTCTTTTTTTGAAGGTCAAACCCTACATCTCTGAATGTTAATTTAACTTTTCTCATCACCAGAGAGCTCTTCTCTTCCCTTTTGTATTTTTAGTCTTTCTTGTGTCTTATAACCATGAATTATAAAGATCTCTCACATGACACACTTTCTTCGGTCCTACTCTCTTCTCATGCCATAAACTCTTCTTTTGCTTCCCTGTCATGCTATTTCAACAGGCTGTTCCTAATTTCTGCCTTAACATCTTTACTTCTGGGAATTTGGTTTTCTCAAATGCTGGGAAGCTGGTGACAAAAGTATGGTTCAGAGTTACTGATTCAGCTTTCTCCGCACAGATGAGGATGTGGCATGGCTAAACTTAGATCCATTGGAAGAGTTTGATATTTGTCAACTTTCCCTTAAGTGGAAGTACTCAAGTGAGTATTTGGCCAGAATGGTGCTTCAAATCTAGGTAACAGAAATATCTCAGACATTTTCTGTTGACACATCACATCCATTTCTATCATCTAAGCTACTCCCCTTTATCATAAAAAATGGAAGGCTAAAATCTTCAATTTCCCAGACTTACTTGCTGGTATGGTTTTAAGTGCAATGAAGGTGCTCAGGGTGAGGTGCTCGAGTAAGCAGTTTAGAATACTGAGGGGGAGGGAACACCACTCCCACTTTTCTGAAGAGGTGCATCTGGACAAGAGGACCTACAGATGTGAATGAAACCAGAAGCTGGACTCCCTCGCTACTCCACAGCCTACTCACACAATTTCTGGTGCGGGGTGGCTGTGAAGTCAGCAGAGGGGCAGTTTGGCAGTAGGGTTTCCCGACCTCTGGTTAACAACTGCAGACTTGACCTCTGGACTGGACTTTGCTAATTTGTGATCTGAAGCCATAAGACTGGTGACTCTCTTGTCTTTCCTTTCCTCTGCCTTTTCAATGATTTTATAACCACCCAACTCTCAATATTAAGTCCTTTTCTGCTTGGTTTCTTTGTCAGTCTCCATCTAATGAAAGGCACAAATATTAAGGGAATTGTCACATAAAGGACTGACCTTCCTGGAGTCAGCAAGACCATGTAACATGCAGTATCACTAGCAATTGCATGCACCGTGGGGACTATGCTGAGATGGGTTCCATCTGCTTCTGCTCTGAGTGGCCACCTTACTTCCAATAAGATTGTGTACATATTTTTCCTATTTCAATTGTAAACTTAATCTAACAGAATAGCAAATTTGCAACACATCTAAAACCTTATGAATTTCTTATTTCACTACCTATCTGGTTTTCTCCAATTGCCGAATCCAAAGCAACACTTGCTCACACATTTTAAAAATTTTCTTCATAAAAGTGGTTATATTAACTCTCTGAATAATTGTTTTTCATTTTATTTGTTCCTATATTTTTAAGTCCAACGATTAACCTGAGGTAACCCAGGGATCTCTCCTTAATTAGATCATTTTTACCTCTAATAGTCTCCATTGAAGTGCTCATTTACTCCTGAGGTATAAGTGGAAATTATTTCCCTCTAGAATACCCAAGTGTTGACCCTTCTCACAAGTCATGGACTCCCCATATCCCATTATTAATAGGACATTTCAACTATGAGTAATAAATAAATTAAACATACTAAATCCTTTATACATTCAATAATTCATCTAAACTTATTACAAGCCAAGCAGTTTTCTTTCTTTCTTTTTTTTTTTTTTAGATTTTATCTATTCACTTGAGAGAGAGAGAGAGAGTAAGAGCACAAGCAGGGTGAAGGGCAGAGGGAGAAGCAGACTCCCTGCTGAGCAGGGAGCCCGATGTGGGACTCGATCCCAGGACTCTGGGATCATGACCCGAGCTGAAGGCAGACATTTAACCAATGAGCCACACAGGCGCTGAAGCCATGCACTTTTCTTTTTTCTTTTTTTTAAAGATTTTATTTATTCATTTGGCAGAGAGAGAGACAGCCAGCGAGAGAGGGAACACAAGCAGGGCGAGTGGGAGAGGAAGAAGCAGGCTCCCAGCAGAAGAACCCGACGTGGGGCTCGATCCCAGAACTCCAGGATCACGCCCTGAGCCAAAGGCAGAGGCTTAACGACTGAGCCACCCAGGCGCTCCCAGGCACTTTTCTATGTTGGGGATAGAAGTGAGACAGCAATCCCTATTCTTATGGTGGTTACATTGTAATTACATAAAAGTAATTTTATATATATAGTGAATACTGTGGTCAAAAATTGAGCAGGCAAGGGAGATGGTTGTGGGGAGATAGGGATGAAAGTTGAAGTGTTGTAGTTTTAAAAATAAAATAAGACAAAATCAGAGAGGGAGACTCTTAACTATAGAAAACAAACTGAGGGTGCTGGAGGGGAGGGGGGATAGGGTAACTGGATGATGGGCATTAAGGAGGGCACTTGATGTAATGAGCACTGGGTGTTACATGCAACTGATAAATCACTAAACTCTACCTCTGAAACTAACAATACACTATATGTTAATTGAATTTAAATAAAATTATAAAAAAAGGAAAAGAAATTGGGTGAACAAGAATATCTTTGCTATAAAAGGTGATATTTAACTAAGGGCCTAAAGGAAAAAAAAAAGAAAACAAGACTGATGGAAATGCAAGGAAGAGAAAATAGTAAGTACAAAGATGAGCTATGCCTTGGGTTTTTAAAGAAGGGGGATGATCTGTGCAGTGGAGCATGACAAGGTGGGGGGAAAGGAGACAAAAGTCAGAGAAGCCAATGAGGGCAGGGGAGGAAGAAACACTGTGAAGCCTCATAGGCTTTTATAATACTGTGGCTTCATCCCTGGACAAAATGTTAAACCACCAAAATGCTTTAAGCAGAAGAGAATCATGTTTATTGTTCATTTTTTTTAAAGAAGTCCTTTTTTTTTTTTTTAAATTTGTTTGTTTTTAATTTAAACTATACTCTAGGGGGCACCGGCCAAAGCAGAGAGACCAGTTTAGAAATTTATGGAACAATCTATATTAAGAGCAAAGCAGACCAACCAACCAAACAAATAAAAACAACCGGAATACAGAATCTGACTTCATGAAACCAATGAGACTCTTGAAGTACCTTGCTAGTAGAATCAACAAGACTCATCAAGGGGTTGGGCCTGAGTAAATAAGTAGATTCAAGGATGACTGAAAAGTGACAGTTGCCATTTATTGAGATGGAAAGAATGCCAAAGGAAGATAGGTAGGGATGAATATAGGAGATTGGCTTTGGATATCTGGACATCTGGACATTTGCACTGCCTATAGAACATCTAAAGGGAGAGGGAATTAAGCAGTTGGATATAAAAGTATAGCATTCAGGGAAAAGATCCAAGCCGAAGATATATATTGGAGTTACAAGTGGAATACAGGTGGTATTTAAATCCATAAGAATTTAGCATATCAAGGATATGAGTTTATATAAAATAAAAAGAGATCCAAAAATTGAGGCACACTGATTTTTAACAGGTCAGAGATTTATAATGATATCAAGGAGAGATCAAGCAAAAGATATCAAGGAGAGCCCAATGAGGAAGAAGGAAAACCAGAAAAGTATGGTGACATGCTAGGTAAGTTGGAGGCTAGAGAGGTGATTCAAGGAGAAAAAAGTGATTAATTGCGTAATAGTCTGCCACTAGATCAGGAAGTATGAGGATTGAGAATGAGCCACTAGATTGAGCAGAAAGAAGCTCAATGGATACCTTAATAATAGG
>NC_048218.1:21465456-21471988 GCF_002007445.2 Ailuropoda melanoleuca
GGAAGTATGAGGATTGAGAATGAGCCACTAGATTGAGCAGAAAGAAGCTCAATGGATACCTTAATAATAGGATTTATAGAGCAGTAAAAACCCAACTGGAAGAGTTTGTGACAGAATGAGAGGGAAGTAATTAGGAACAGCAAATATAATCAATTCTTTTGTCAAGTTTATTTATGAAGGAAGAGTAGGGGACAGAGAAATGATCTAGTGGCCAGAAGAATATATAAGGTCAGGATGATTTTTTTTAAAGATAAGAATTATTTTCCACTACAGAAATAAAAGCTTACTTGCTTTTTTTTTACACTGACACCCACCAGAACAAAAGAAAAGCAATCCATCTGCCTGTTATACACACAGACACACACATATACACCCACATACATAGACATATGTATAAAGAATATATACATTCTATTATAATCTCCCTTTCTGGAACAGTAGACATTGAGATGTTAAGATGTTTGAGTTTACACTTACAAATTTTAGATTATTTAGAGAAACATAAAAATTGGCAATTGGCCCATACCCTATGCCATTCTGAGATCAGTCTCTACAATGTTACCAACATAAAAGGATCATTCTGCTTTGTACATGATGCATGATACATGATGAAGAAGAATGTAAATGTGCAAAATGTTTTTTAGGACATGCATAATGTGACCACCTCACTACTATCCTGTTCTCATCACCACCACTGATCCCCTCACACAATATGGCCTCCCGTCTTCCTTTATTGTACAAGTCCATGCTATTTCACAGCATGGTATCCTTGATTCTTGCCATTTCTCCCTTTCTTTTCAAGGGAGCTGTTTCTACTCAGTCTTCCAGACTGAATTCAGTAGTTGACACCTGTTTGAAACCCTCCCCAAGTATTCCAAACCGAATTCCATTTTGTGTTCCCAAGCATTTCACTTATATTTCTTCTGCAACCCTTTTTCTTTTGTACTCTAACTTCAATGTAAAGATCAGGCATCATATATTACTCATCTCCTGATTCCCAAAGTCTAAAACAGTGCCTGGTACTTACTAGAAACTCATTATATACATGTTGAGCGAACGAACTACCAAATGATTAAAAACTGATGCAAGTAGGGCCTCCTTGAAAATAATATCTAGCTATCCTAATTTCCTTCCCCCCACCCCCCAGAGGAACAGGGATATTACAAAATCAAGCTGATGCCATACATGGTTTCTGAAGACACATAAAAGTTTGCCTCATAGTTTTGGGAAAAAGAGCAAGATGTAGACTTTTCCAGGCTAGATAATAAAACTGATCATGTAAGAGAAACCTGGCTTTATATTCAATTGAAGAAAGTTTGTTCCCAAATGAACCAACGTTCACTTGCTTTCAAGTTTTACGTAACAAGGGTCTGGATAAAATATGATTCAGATATAAGGGCACACAGATTGAGTATAATTCCATAAATACAGAATTCTGTTCAATTGATCCAGGTTAGCCTGTAAGCAGGTTTCTATTCTCAAAAATGACTTGATAGACTTCTCCATGACTTAGGTGAAAATACAGATGACCACACTTCATGATATTTTTGAATTAAGTCAATCCTGGAAAGAGGGCTAAAACATTGAATTTGACAGGGTCTCAGTAGGTTAAAAAGATGAGTCCAAGTGGACAAGATGAGATTTAATAGGGGTAAGTACAGGGTCCTGACTGAGGTTAAAATAAAAATCAATTGTGAAGCACAGCATGGGAGAACTACTTTAGAGCAGTTTGTGTGGAAAAGATACAGGACTAGAAGGAAAAAAAAAGTGGCAAAATCAAATGAAATTTTGTATCCTTTAATAGAAATATAGTGTCTGGTATAAGTGAGATCATTATCACACAATCAAGTTTTACTATGCATTGGTCTACAATGTTCAGATCTGTGTATTTTCCCCCCTAAGCCTATGTATTATATCTAAAGAGACATTTAACAAACTGACTTTTACCCAAAGAAAAGTGATCAATATGAACTACAACTTGGCCACAACAGTAGCTAGCTAATATTTATTGAGTACGTGCCCTGCGTGGGTGCTTTGGATTCATTTTCTCACTTAGTCTTCCCACAATTCTGATCAGGTGGATCTTGGGAGTGGCTCGGATGGAGCACTGAGACCCCCTTTGGGATAGAAGCACCCATTCCCAATGTGAGATGTGTTGCTTGACAGCTTACAGCAGAGTCCCTTCCCTGAAAGTGCCCAGAAGAAGGTGACTTTATCACAAAAGCCTACCAACTAATGAGTCAAATGGGAGCTCATCATATTCAGATTTAATATGAAAAGGATTACAGTTAAGAGTGAAATATGACAGGGCCGCCTGGGTGGCTCAGTCGTTAAGTGTCTGCCTTCAGCTCAGGGCGTGATCCTGGCATTATAGGATCGAGCCCTGCATCAGGCTCCTCTGCTGGGAGCCTGCTTCTTCCTCTCCCACTCCCCCTGCTTGTGTTCCCTCTCTCGTTGGCTGTCTCTCTCTCTCTCGAATAAATAAATAAAATACTTAAAAAAAAAAGAGTGAAATATGACAAAGATGAAATGAAGTTAAAATTATCAATGAACTATTTGATAATGTTTAAAAGTTAGATTAAAAATCTTTTGAGAACAACTTCAAAAAATACACATACACATATACAGACAGACTTCCTTGTCAGAGCATGATCTATTGGAAGTAGAGAACTGTAAGGAAGGAATGATAATTGTTCACTACATGGTTGCAATTTGATTTACCTTTATGTGTTCTACATTTTTAATTTGTTCCAAGACAGATATTTAAATCAAAAAAGAAAAAATGTTTTCTAGCTAGAAAGAAAGACTATCACCCTAAGAAGTGCACTTGAAAACAAAAATTCACGAAGAAGTCTTCTTAAAAAAACAACTCTCTGTCCCTCTCTTCATCTAATTGTATTTGTATTTGGTATTTTAATAAAAAGTTAATATAACAAAATTGGTTATCAAACACATATGGGAAATATCTGATATTTCCCACAGAATTGTAATTTTCTAAAGATAGAATAGAAACCAAAGAGGACTGAACAACCCTTGCTCCCGAATAGGAAGCCAGGGCCTAATAGGAAGATCCTGTTCAGGGGTTTTCGGATTTGATCCAAGCACAGTTAAATGTATTTTATTTAAAAAAAATCATTTGAAAAATGGACTTAAGTTCCTTGATACTAATTGTGAGAATGTAAAAACAAAAATGGAGTTAAAATTAGGACTTGGCCAATTAAGATCATGTGTAGGAAATAGGACTGGAAAAAAAAAAAAGTTCTGCCCTTCCACTGACCCTTTACTCATAGAAGACTTTTGATTTAGCCAATATTTTATCCTACTTTATTATTGAAATCATCATAATAGATATAATAATAATAATAAATCGTGTTTTTACATATTTGCCCTAATTTCTGAATGTGTTTTTCTTCCGTAAAATAAGTATAAATAATATCTCATGTGCGTCCTTGAGCTACTTTGAGAATTATTTCGATGACTACTCAGGATTCAATTTAGCTAATCACTTCTATGTGTCTTCTTGCTAGAACCTTATCAAGCTGTTCTTTCCCAGCAGAGATAAAGGCAAATGAAGTGGGAAGCATAGAGGTGAAACATCCAGCTCTCAAATATAAGTGGTGTCTATACGTCAATTTCCATACACTGCCATATCCTGCCAAATAAAGACTGTACCACCATTGTGAAGAACAGTACTATTATCACACTTATTAAGATATTTAAAAAGGTGACTAAATAAATTATTATATTTTAGAGTAAAACTTATTCCTCCATATTCAAAAACACTGGTTGTCTGTGAATCAATGATTATTTAATATGCAAAAACTCTTTTTAATATTTTAAATCATTTATAAGATCATATATAGAAACTACGTATGCACACACACAAAAGACTGGATTTTTTTTTTAATCGAGAATGCTACCTATATTCACGTTATGTTGCTTTTCTGAAGCTACTGTATCTTAGATGTATTTGTTTATTGGCCTTAGTTTCCTACCTTTTTTTTTTTTTTTTTAAGTAGGCTCCAACCCCAGTGTGGAGTCTGACACAAGGCTTCAACTCACAACCCCAAGATCAAGACCTGAGCTGATTTCAAGAGTGAGACGCTTAACCGACGGAGCCACCCAGGTGCCTCTATTCTTTATTAAAAACATAATTTCATATTTATAGAAAATTTGTAAGCACAGTGCACAGGACTTATCTTTTTAATGGGAGCCATTTAGAGTAAGTTGACATGGTGCCAACTTTAGTATGTATTTACTATAACAAGACACTCTTCTATATAAGCTCTAGAAAACAATTAAATTACTAGCTAATCCAAACACTACAATCGAATTTCACCTATCATCCCAGTAATGTCCTTTATAACAAAAGATGCAGGCCTGGCATTTATTTGTTATCTTTACTGTCCTTTAATAAAGAAAGTATCCTTAATCATTCCTTTGCACAGTTTTGCCACCTGAATGCTGGTTATTTTGTAGATAGTACTTCAATTTGGATTTGTCTCCTTTCCTCATACTAGATACTGATTATGCATTTCTGGCAGGAAAATTACAATTGTTATTCTATAATCTTCTCGTTGCCTATTTCTGGTAGCACCCAAGTTTAATTTTCTCATTACTGGTGATGTTAATTTTGATCACTTAATTAAAGTGGGATCTGGTAGGCTTACAACTGTAAAGTTGCTGTTTTTCCTTTGTAATTACAAAATAATTTGGGGGTAGGCACTTTAAAAGTATTTCCATTTATTTATTTATTTATTTATTTAATTTATTTTTGTCATCTAACTTGCTAATTTTTTTCTCAACATATACCTGCATTAGCAACCACTGATGTCCCTCAGGTGAATTCATTTGTATTATGGCATTTGTTAAAAATGGTTGATGGATGTTTTTGACACGTGTCTTTTTTTTTTTTTTTTGATTTCTTTTCCTCTTGGCAAAACAAATTGTTCCAGGCTTATCCTGTACTTTCTTTGTTCCAGTCCTAGAATCAGCCATTTTTACAAGAAACCCTGGTTACTTTTAGTGAAGAATAGTATTTAGAAACCAAGATGTGGATGCCAGCCATGTCTGCTCTTTGTTGTTGAGGTGCTGGAGTTCCCAACACCTCCCTGGACAGAGCTAGTTCAGAAATTGTTTTCTTTTCTTTTTTTTTTTTTAATTTCAAGTTTTTATTTAAATTTTATTTAGTTACCACATACAGTAAAACTGGTTTCAGGTGTAGAATTGGTAAAATTTGTTTCAGGTATAGAATTTAGTGATTCATAACTTACATATACAGAAATTATTTTCTAAGTAAGATTCCTGACAAAAAGCTCCTTGTAGTAATGACTGAATACACACACACACACACACACACACACAGACACACACACACACACACGCATATCCCTTTACTTCTTTTCTCCTTTCGATATCTACCTACATACATTAAAACCAGACTTCACACCAGTAACTCCAATACCCAACCATTACCCCAGGGTCATTCTAGTTTTTGTGTTTTTATGTAAATACTGATGTTACCCATATGCTTGTAGAAATGAATCATCCATCACTGCGCCCACCACTTTACTTGGACCTCTCCTTACACCGATTAGGTTCCAACATTCCTCTCCAGGTTGCTGTTTCTGTCTTGGCACATGCAAATCCTTCTCACCTGCCTAGACTCCAATACCCCACACTAGACCAGTGAATCCCTCTTTAGTCTATTAACTCTGCTGAGGGTCTGACCCCCTATGGTAGGCTGCTGTGTCACCACCTGCATATAGATATGTACCTTTCTCAGATGTAAGACTTAATTGTAAAGGAGGTAATAAAGGAACAAAAGAAGGAAGGAAAAGAGGAAGGAAAAGAAGATTTTTGAAATAAAGGAAGTTAAAAAGGTAGCTTTTCCTGTATTTTTCTCTGAATATATAACACATAATTTCATGT
Source organism: Ailuropoda melanoleuca (assembly GCF_002007445.2). NCBI lineage: Eukaryota > Metazoa > Chordata > Mammalia > Carnivora > Ursidae > Ailuropoda > Ailuropoda melanoleuca. Next base: position 21,471,388 of record NC_048218.1, read on the forward strand.
GCAGTTGTCACTGTTTTAATTTATTGACCTTTTAAATCAAAATAATCTGTTACAGTATAAAATACCACGTGCCAAATGATCTGGACCTTTTACTAGGTCAGATAGGCTAATGAGATATTGAGCTGTGATATTGACATCTATTTTGAAATATTTAAATTACTACATAACATTTCTCTTACATTTTATTTCAAATCACATTGCACTTTCATTGTTCAAATTCTTCAGGAAAGACTAAATTTTATAAGCATTAAATAAAGAGGTCCCATCAAAGGAACAATGTTAATAAATGCTGAGGTTTAAACATAATGTTTCCCACCTAAGGCTCAGGGTCTAATTTATTTTTATATTTCTTTTATAATTTCAGTTGAATCTATCTCTTTCTGAAAGAACTTTTAGGTATGTATTTGTCACAAACTTTTGAAATATTAGGAAATTTGCAGTATTCAAGATATATTTCCAATAACATTTTAGCTCTTAGGTTGAGTGAACATTTTCCAATTTTTGGTTTTTTTTTGTGCTTAGGGCTGAGGGAAAATCATTAAGTTAGTATCTTCATTAGGAGGATAGGTATCAAATATATTTTTCTTTTTTTTTTGTTAAG
>NC_048218.1:21472088-21486170 GCF_002007445.2 Ailuropoda melanoleuca
ACTATCCTAAATTTTTAAGCAGAGGTTCATTCTTTTTAATAATAACCTATATCATGACTTACAAAAATGAAGCTATTTGCTTGTAGAAATAATTTATGAGATCTCAGAAATTATTGTGCTATACTTACCAGCCAAAGCAAGAATATATTCTTGAAATCTTGTTCCTATACGGTTAGTGGCTGTGCAATTATATCGTCCAAAGTCATTGTCAGATGTAGGTGCTATCTAAAATAATCATAATAATAGAAGTTTAAGAATTTTAAAACAAAATCATGGCAGTTTTAAAACAGACCCTAGTATGTGTACCATCTTCACACCTGTTCAATTATTCACAACTCCTTGCCATAACTCTTTTTTTCTGTATCAAGTAAGATGTAATACATGGACCTATATCTTCACAGGACTAGGTGAAATATAGTTTAACTATTAATTTATTCGGTAGGCAAATGCCACCATTTTATTATATCTATTGAATAAGAAGAGATATTTGTGATGTAAAGCTCAGAAAGTAGTACACAGTTTGAAAAATATAGATTCTGCAGTTGCCACAGACATAAACTTGAAAACAGAACACTTGTACCAAAAGCATGGTTAATTAACCCTTTGTTTTCTTTTTTAGCCTAAAGTCAAGTAGATTTAAAGTTCATGAAAGGCTGGAAATACATCAGCTTTTTCCCCCTCTCATGATTTTATTGAATACAAAATACTAATGAAGGATGAGGACTCATTCTAAAAAAAAAAAAAATCTTTCCAGGAAGGTATTTTGGAAGAAAATGTTGCCCCTATGTAGCAATCCCTGTAGACAGGCACATTATCCTGATGGCTAATAATAGTATCTTGCCTCCATTTCTGTTCAATTTCTATCATTCTCTTTCCGTTTAGGTGGAAAATAGCTGACCTCAGTCCTTACACATTTGAAGTCCGTAATTAAGTTAACCTTCCAGGAATCTATTGCTGAAAGTTGGGGCCAACCCTGTAATTCTAATGTACTGAAATTCTGAAGTATCAATTCAGAAAAGAGATTTGATGATAGTAATAGATATAATTTTCAATCCCAGTAACTATTATTAAGAGAGAATATGGTTACAACAAGAGTTGCTGTTAATTTCAACTCTATCCCAAAAGGGGGGAAAATGATTTTGTGGTAATGGCAGGCTATTAACTAAAAGTGCAATTTTGAGGTCCATTGAAGATGGTAATTCTGAAAAAGTACAAAAAAGCTGTGTCATTCATTCTCTGGTTAGCTGTCTATCTAAGAATAGATCATAAGTTTAAGGATTAGAGGCTTTAACCATTCTTATGTAAGTATTCCTGAGTGATTAAAGCATTCATTTTTCTTACATTCAGCTTTTAATAAACCAGGCTAATTTAACTTGGAAATAATTTTAGTAGTGAGAAAGGAATCTGCCCAAAAAATTTCTCCATTTTACAGGCATAGGAGAGTTATTTGTATAGTCCATAGGAAACAATGCACACTGTACTGATAAAAGGCAGACAGGACGGCCATGACAAAGAATCAGGACTATTGTGCAGCCCCTCAATATCAAAAAAGTAATTTAAATATAGCCAGTTTCATTGGAACAACTTTTAAAAGGCTCAATTCAGGATGTTTTCATTTGTTTGTTTGTTTTCTGTTCCTGGGAGTTCACCTATCAAAAGATAAAAGTTTTACAGTTTATCTAAAATAATTCCTTTATCATGTTGTATGATTAATAAATACAGAAAACACCCCTAGAAGCACAAATTATTAAAGAAAAATCCCACAGACCTAGACATAACCTGGTAAATCATGTGCCCTGCAGCATATTTGATGTGTTCTAGGAAAGCAGTATGAATGCAACGTCCAACCCCAGCACAATGAAATAATAGGTAATTTTATTGAAAAATAAAATATTATACAACAAAGGTATATTATAAAACATCAATTTAAACATATTTAAATGTTTGAAATATACCAATTATTGCTGATATTTGTCCAGGAAGTTCTAGGAACATCTACATATGACACCTCTTTTTCACATTTTAATATGCAGTTAAAATAATCCAAGATAACATATGATATGGGTTTTAATAGTATATAATAGATCAACAAATATAATTTCGAACATCAAAATACGAGCTGGGAGTACAATGTTAATAAAGGAGTTCACTAGTCTTTTCCCTAAACCTCATTTCCTCTTTCTATGGGTTCCCTGGTGAGAAAATCATATATTTAATAGTAAGCATTTTACTTAGGACGAGGAATAATACAGATGATCAAAAGCACAATATTACTCCAATCAACCTCTTAGAAAGTTCCTACATCAGTTTTTGCCCAGGTATTAAAATGTTGGCTTATTACCTCAGGAAGTGCTCAGGAAAAAAAAAAAAAAAAGGATCACCTTTACAGATGATTTTATTGGCACCAATCCATATTATGGAATATTTTGTTATGTTTTAAAATTTATAAATTTAAAAGATTGATTTTATATATTTATTCAATGAAAAAGGAAAAACTTTAAAAATCAATTCAAGAAATCTATTATTGACCAACTTGTTATCAATTGCAAACTTAATTTTTGTATGTTGTATTATATGTTCTTAAGAACTAGCAATTATGATTACTATAATCATCCCTAAACAAAAAATGATAATGTACTATCTAAGCAAATAAGTATGCTATTAATTCAAAATTACTAATACTTATCATTGCTTTTTCTTTTTTGTAGTTATTGTTATTTTGTTTTATTTTAAATTGTATCAGCTGCCCATTAGTTATTTATTCAAGATTTTAACTTAATTTTAAAAAAATAGTATACACATAAAAAGTATATGTTCTAGGTCAATGCTTTAACCAACAGATCATGTGGTATGTATAAACAAAAATTGCTTAGTTGTCACTTTGGGGTGGAGAGGAATGCCATTTAGGCAGAAGATTAAATAACGTGACAGCTTTATATGAATAAAATATTTAAATATAAAATGTTTAAAATATTTAAATGTCAGATTTGTAACATGTTGCTTGACAATGACTATGGAGAATTATGAGCTATCCCAGAAACTGAAAAGTGGTAAAATGCACTAAAGTCGAAATTACAGAGTAGTCTGTCATTTAAACATGAACTTAAATCTACCTGTTACAGAATAAATTGTGTCATCCCACAAAATTCATATGTTGAAACCCTAACCTCTAATGTTATTTGGAGACAGGGTCTTTAAGGAAATAACTGAGGTTAAATGAGGACATAAAAATGGGCCCTGATGTCCTTGTAAAAAGACAAGACACCAAAGCTCTCTCTTTATGTACACAGAAGAAAAACCATGTGAGTGTCTGGTTAGAGGGGACATCTGCGGCCCAAGGACAGAAGTTTCACCAAAACCCAACCCTCCGGCACCTTGATCCTGCACTTCTAGCCTACAGAAATATGTGAGGGGAAGGAAGTTCTTTGTGCTTCCTGGTCTGTGGTATTCATTATGGCAGTCTGAACACGTTAACACAGAGCGCAAAACTAAAGTTAAATCTAACCTCAGTTTTTAACCGGTTAAATACCTAAGTTTTAAGTTAAATCTAACCAAGTGTCTTTATGAAATCGATCTCTGTGTCAATTCACCAATAGTTCTTCTAATAAAGTTACAAAGAAACCAATGTAAATTCAAACAGATTTAGACATCACCCATCCTAAGGTGTTTAAATCCTTCAGAATGGGTGGTGTGCACAGAGGTTTCCCTTACTAATATTTTAATATGTATTTGTTGGGCACATAAGTGATAGTCAAAGCCTTTCTGCCCAAGGCCTAGAAAATCGATGTAAAAAAATAGTTCTTTTTAGAGTCCTACCCTCTTATCTTTTTGGCTATATTAATAAATAAATAAAATAAAATAAAAATTTTTAAAAAAGAAACAGATTAAGACAATTGTTTAATTAGCAAAGAGTCAGTTATCCAATATTTGGGGAAGTGATGGCTAAATCCTTCTATCAACCTAGCATTTCAGGAAGTTCAATTACCAGGTAGAAAAGTTAAGAAGGCACCAATGAGAACACCTTTTAAGTTAATGCATTTTGAGCATCAGATGTTATTTTAAAACATGCATTTTTAAAATGTACGTAAATTGAATTACAAGGAAAAACATAGCATCCTTTCAGCTAAATAAGGCTATTTGAGAGAGATTTCCAATTGTACTGAAAGCATAAGTTGGAAGCGTTCATGTTTGTGATCATAGACACACAAACTTTGGGAATTGATACACACACACACACACACATAATCTACAGTTAATAAATAAAAGGTATTGTATTCAAACAGAATTTAAAGGCCAGGCACTTGGCAGTATAAAGACAATTATCTACAATCTTAATTTAAAATATAAAATGAAATGAGGCATTGAACAAGTAAATCTGGTTTATTCAGAAACTTGTAAATACGTACTTACCAAAAATTATATATGCCAGTCTTAGAAGGAAGGCATAATCTCAGGATCAATAGCTTGTATCAATAATTTTGGCCCTTAACAACTCATTCCCTCACCTTATTTTTTCCTGATATAATTGATTTTTTTCCAGAAAAAAATTATGAAAAGTAATGGCTTTTGCTACACACTCATATTTCTATACAAGTGAAGAGTGAGATACTAATAATTAATGGGCCATGATCCAAATGCATAAAATTTACTCTTTAAGTAAATACACATGAAAGATACACAATAAGATTTGTATGTGTATATATATTATATAATATAAACATATATAAATGTATTTATATTAACATATTTTTATATATTCCAAAATAGTAGGTAACTGCTAAAATAATACAACTCATTCATATGTACATGAAGACTTACCTCTAATATCATCTTTCTCCCTGCACTATACGTCTTTAAATTAGTGGTGTTTTTAGCTGGCAGGACTAATTTCTCTCTTCTCCAATGGACTGATGCTGGTGGATTAGATTTCACATCACAACTTATATTGATCGGGTTTCCCTCCCAAGAGTAATAAATTGTTTGGTTTGATATAAACTTGGGAGCATCTGTAAAGCAAAATAACGTACATTTATAGTCCTTTTCTTTAAGATAAATAATCACTTGATTAATATAAACAATAGTAATTACTGCTTGACTACAAAAAGAAGCCACAGCAATTCTAATTTCATATATTTAATATGTGACATTGGAACTCATGACAATATGTTATTTGACTATTTCATCAAATAATCTTAAAATTAATATACAAATGTTTAAAGTTATCCAATTATTAAAATATGAAACATTAATGCTCAGAGTTGAATTTGCTTTTAATAATCTGGCAAAAAATTATCTATCCAGTTAAATAATAGCTATCTACATATGTGAAATCTGTTTCTGGAACAAACCTCATTATAAAGTGTGAGTTTAGGATAACAAAAATCAATGGCCATTTTTAAATCTTGTCTTACTCATAAAATTTCTTCTATCAAATATTTTGAAACATATAAATTCTAAGTTCAAATGTCAGTATCATAATTAAGAATTTTTTTCCTGAAATATCGTTTCCAGTTTTAATTAAACCGGTGATGATTTAATTTAATCCACAAAGTTGAATTGAAAATTAATCAGTTCCTATGAAGCTCTGTCAATTCTCCGGACCCTACATCAGACATCTATAAAAATAGTTAAGAGAAAACAGACAATATTATTATATTATTTTATTGAAATAACCTAATTGTGAAGACACACAAACATGGTTTTTAGTCTTGCCCCATTCTAGAACTATGATGTAGCACAAATGCCAATCAATCACAACTTCTTTGACTCTCAGTATCTTGATTATATAGTTATTTGAAAGGACTCATCTTTAAAATTCTTACATAAAAGCAAAGTCCTATATTAAGTGGTAGCTAAAATGTTGCTGGTATTTGTATGATTATTGTTACTAATATTAACTATTTGAAACCTAACATCACTTTGTAAATTATTGACTTAAGTAATCTAACTTAAATGTTTTGTTTTGCTACCCTTAATTACTTAAAAATGAGCTACACAAATTTTGTCGCTTCAAGAGATTTTATATGCGATACATAAGAACTATAATCTGTAGTAAACGCACAATTGAAAAATTCTTGTCCTATATTTGTTTTAGTGTGTGTTTATAATGCCAATTTCACACAGAGTTATGAAACATTAATTGAATGTTTTCTATGTAAGACAGTAAGATTATACATTTTATTCTATTTTATCTTTTCAATAACCTTGCGAGGAAGGTGTTATCCTGTTGTAAGCGTGAAGGATATGGAGTAAGAGCTGTCAAGCTTATTCTAAGTTGTAGGTCTGGGATGGGAATTTGCAGTGATTTTAACCAGAGACCATTCATGATATAACCATTCAACCCAGGAACAAAATTATATTATTCAGTGCTAGCAACATTTTGGTGATATGGATCCTATCATACATTATTGAAGTGAATACAATTTGAACAATTCCTCAGGAAGATAAAATATCTTAAAAAACTTTATAATTTTGCTTCTGCAACCCAGTCTTAGGTATCTTTCCAGAGAAAATAAGTAGAAATATTAAAAGTTTATATAAAGGACATTTAATGGATAGTTATCTTAACAAAAACTCAAAAGAGCTTAACGTTCCTCAAAAGAGAATTGTCTAAATAAGTAATAACACATGTTGGCACTTAGATGAGCTAAATATTACACAGACATATCTGCCTGTGGTTTTCCCTCAGCTTTTAATGTGCCTGTCCTTCTCTTCACCTGGCTGCCTTCAAAACTAAGCTCCACACTTCCTAAACACAGCCTTTCCATGACCTTCAGTTGTGGGTGAGCTTCTGTACTCTGTGCTCCCACAGAGTCTATGTTTTCCCTCAGCATGGTAATAGGCAGTGGAGGGATCTATGTCATTGTTTCTCCACCAAATGATCTGAATCTTATGGGTTAAGATACGGTCACAATTATATACCTGATAGCTTACATTGCGTATGATGCCTACTTGGTTCTTAAAAACTGCACATCGAATTCACTTGAAATTAAGCAGTCAATGAATTTTCAATTCAACAGTTCAGTTAAATTGAACAGAAGGCATTCTCAAGGAGAAAAGAAAAAAAAAAAAAAAACTTTTTCAAGGCCTGGGAAGATCAAGTCAAAAATCTAAGGACGTGTAACTAATTAGGGATGCAACTGTAAGAGAAACCAAACTTCCTGATATTCAGAATCAAAAGCTAAAGTTATATCTCTATCTGTATCTCGAGCTCTATCTAGAAAACATTTTATTACTCAATAAATATGAAATATAATCTCTTTAACATTATAATATTCTAAGGAAAGGCTTATGGAAAATTTATTTGCATATAAATATAGCCCAAAACGAAAATCATACATGCTCATAGGAATTATTAATAGCTGACTCACAGTCTACTCTGTCCATGATGTGGAATCTGCGTGAGTATGTGTTATATTATTATAATTTAGCCATTAATTAGGGCAAGATTTGATTTTTCTACAAAAGCAAACAATTGCTGCTAATTGTTTGCCTGATGATCTCAGTAGGAATTTAATTTGGAATCACTGATGTTGAATGCAAATATGCTTACAGGCAATGCATAATATACTGAAAGCCACATTAAAAAATGTATTTATGGAGTGAGGCAAGAAAATATTGATAACTTCCATCTACAACAAAACATAAATTCCTCTACATTACATGCTTTGTAGATACCATACCAGTAGCAAGGCAGCAATGTTCACTGGCACAAGATTGGCATGTTAATAAAATCTCACAATTAGTGTTGGGTCCCTGGTTGAAGAAGGATGTGACTCTGGCACAGACAACATGTGAAAACTTCAGGCTAAAAACCAGTAGCCATATTTCATGTTGATAAATCAAAAATAGTAGTTTTCAGAGCATTGGCCTTTGTAAAAAGTAGGCCTTTCATATCATGAAAGCCTTCAAATATTTTGCAGAGGAAATAAACTTTGGCAGTTAACCAAACAACAGGGGGAAGGAAGAAAAGAGAGGAATATGGCATAAACGGGACATAGAGTAGTGGAAATTTCTCTCAAGGCATTGTATGTCCCCCAAATCCCATTCAAGTCCAAAATAAAATATTCTACAAATTTCAATGAGCAGAAATAACTCTATTGGGAGAACATTTTATCTGAGCAAAGTAGAAGAAAAAATCAGAGAAACTTGCCTAGTGACAAGATGAAATATGTCATTCACTGGATGGAAAAGGAGAGGAGTCCTTTTAGAAAGCTTCTGGTCACAATGAGAACCAAAGAGAATGGCAACAATGCCCTCCTTGATAAAATTTTGTCAGGCTTCTATAAGCCTTTCTATAAGGACTTCGCTTTGTCCTCAGGCCCTTCCCTGGTCTGTTTCTTCCTTTAGTAAAGAATCCTGCTAAGTCTGTTTAGTGGGAATTGTTCCCTTGATATCTGAGTATCTTTGAAATCTGATCAAGTCCTTTATTATCCACCCTGCCTGTGGCCTGCTTTTAGCAAGAATTTTGTCAGGCTCGTTTAGCAAGAAGCACATTATAGTTGAAAATTAATAAAGTTTCTCTTAGTAATTTTCCATCCACTGACTTCTGCCATTCTTCTTATTGGCTGTAGTACCCACTTGTCCTTGCTGTATTCTGACTTGAGTTCAATCTCTCTCTCCTATTGCAATAGTCTTGATCCCCATTGCAATAGACTTGAATAAAGTCCTCCTTACCATTTTTAAGTGTCAGCATAATTTCTCTTTGACAAAAGATAGAGTACACTCCCAAAAAAAGGTAACTAAAGAAAAACTTGTTTCCTTTTAAGAGAAAAACAACAACAACAAAAACAAAAACCCCAAAGATCTGGAGCAAATATGGCAGAGTTAAGAACTATTAAATTATTTTCTATATTTTGTATAGTTGAAGTTATTAGAATTAAACAATTTTTATTTATTTTATTTTTTAAACAATTTTTAAAAATCAATCGCATGATAAAGAAATTTATCCCAATCAGACTTTCAGACAGGGAGATAAGAAAGACTTATATACAACCGTATGTGATTTCATCAGGTTCTCATTATGTGAAGAAATCTTTGTATTTATTGTATTTATGTATGAAAAAGCTAAACTTGTAATACTTTTCTGCACATGGTCATTCCAAGTTCTGGAGAACTGGACAGATCTCATAGCATCTAATATCTGAAAAGGAACATGAATGTCATCTGCAAATCTTTGTTCTACATAAAAGAAACCTGATTCTGGGATATTTGGAAAGGTGGTGGCAGAGCCAACCCATAGTCTTTTGGCTTTTTATGATCGTATTATGAAACCATACCACTGTGCCAGTTATTCTATCAGTAACTAAGTACATTTTCAATGAGTGGTTTCTGTAGATTATTGATAGTGAAATTAGTGTTTGAAGTGATATACCAAGTAATCAAGGAAGTACTTATTAGTCCTATATGCTGTATTCAAACAGTAAAGGAAATATGTAATATAGTTTAGAAAAAATTTTGATTGAAACAAGTGCACACTTGCATGTTCACTTATTTCTAGATGCCAATAAAATGAGATAATTAAAATCATGGCCACTTTTCCAATTTCTCTACTGATGTATGAGAAGCTAAGATGTAAGAAGAAATATATTCTGGGGCATGCCAGTTATTTTCTGCACTAAGGGTTTAACAGTTAGAATCACATTTTAGCAACATATCCTTGAATAAAGGGTTCTTACATAAACATGCAGGAAAGTTAACCTCACATTAAGAATTGAAAAATAACAAAACCTGGAGGGGGGAGAAAGAGGAAGATGAAGAGTGAAGGAGGGTGGGAGGAGAGAAGAGGAAAAGAGGAAGGAAAATAAGAACAAGGACAAGAAGACAGTAAAGTGTATTTTGTTTTGTAGAATTTACATCTTATAAATATTCCCTGATTTCATCTTGTGTTCCTTTCTGGGTATTGGGGATCAAATGCTGAACATGAAAGATAAGGTCCCCATCTTCTTGAAATTGTTATGTTCTTCAAGCTTATTATATAATTTGAGGTAACTTGAAACAATGCACAGATACACATATCAATTTCAGCATCAAGACACAAAAAGCTAAAATAATAAACTATAAGTTTATTTAAAATTGTAAACAGAGAGAAAAGTTAATCCATTGTTTCAATATCAGAAAGTCAAAGATAATCCCCTAAGCTCCAGTTTGGAAATTTGAATATACCTTCATTTGGAATTAATAAGATATTTTGAAGTGGTGTACAAAATTTGTTTGGTTACTGCTTATATATATGATTGGTATTTCAAAGGTAATCTCAAAATTTGCTGTCTAGCCCTCTTGTGGTTAAGAAATTATGAATATGCTAACTACAGCACTTTTGTTCTTGATCTGTGATAACTGAAGTCTTGCATTAAAAGTAAAATTCCTAAAATAAATGGAAGACATCATTCAGTATCTCAATAAAGAATAAGTTTAATACCCAAATGAGCATATTTACTAATGCCTTAAAATATAATTGCTTTTAAACACTGGGTGGCTCAGTCGGTTGGGTGTCTTGACTCTTGATCTCAGGCCAGGTCACAATCTCAGGGCCCTCCAAGCTCAGCAGGGAGTCTGCTTGAGAATCTCTCCCTCTCCCTCTCCCTCTGCCCCTCCACCCTGCTCTCTCACTCTCTCTCAAATAAATAAATACATATTTTAAAAAATGAATTTATTATGTAATTTTTATATCAGGAAAATTCATAAGAATTTCCCAAGTTGAGCTCAATATTCAACTTCCTATTAGGATATTTATGAAGAAATTAAGTTGTTATCCCTTCTCAAAAGATTAAGAGTTGAAAATGTGTTACATTGCTTCCAACATTACAGTTCCTAACATGTGCTATGCAATTGCCATTTTGAGTATGATATCTTCATATCTGAATCTGATAGTTACAATTTATAGATATTTTGTTAATGTCCAAATATATATATATATATTTTAAAAGGGTTTATTTATTTATTTGACAGAGAGAGCACAAGCAGGGGGAGTGGGAGGCAGAGGGAGAGGGAGAATCAGGCTCCCTGTTGAGCAAGGAGCCCTATGCAGAGCTCAATCCCAGGACCTGGGATCATGACCTGAAACACAGGCAGATGCTTAACTGACTGAGCCACCCAGGTGCCCCTAAATATATTTTTCTTGAGTTACAGTGCCTCTAATAAAAGAATATTCTAGAATATAAAGAAAACTAAGTGGGTTTTGTTACTAAAAATATCATTCATAGAATATAGCAAAAAATACTAAATGTGACTGCAAAATATTCTCCATAGTCTAAAAACAGCAAACATAAATACTGGTACCTTTCTAAACAGTGAAATTCTAATTTTGATGCTTTTTACTCTCGGTGAACTTACAAACCTTTATGTGTGTGTGTTTGCTGTAGTGTGAACACTTATATATGCAACATTTCAGGGAAATTTCAAGCTGTTTTATTTATTGAGAGATATTAATTATTTGGAATTAAATCATAAATGGCTTCATTTTCATATTTTAAAAATTCAAGGTACTGCATATGAGGTAATATGCTTGAGAGTTAAAAAAACAGTATTATATTTTTTTCTTGTGTTATCAAAAGGGCAAAATTCATCTTCAATTCTCAGTATTATGATATCATACATCGTACTTGATCCCGTAAACAATAACTTCTACCATAACTTGTTTAAGAATTAAGTATATTCCATGAACTACTGTGAATGATTAACATTTTATTTATGATTTAGTTGTATTTGGTTTGACATTTTAACTAATATTTAGGGTGCCTTGCCAAATAAAATACTGCAAATTTTAAATCATTGAATTGATTGCACATCTCCAGTCAAAATATAAAAATTTATGTCCACTGACACTAAGCTAACCATGAGCAAGTATGGCTATAATTGTTTAGGTATAAAAGTTTCACCAACATGGCTATTCATCAAATCATATTTTGAGCTTGTGGGGAAAAAATCAGATGCCTAAGACTTCCTCTTAAAGATTCGGAATGCACTACTCTGAGAAAGATAGCTGCTGCGCTACTTATCCCAAATTATTATCGTGTGCCTATTTTATCCTAAGTACTACTAAAATGTGGGGGATTCATATCAGCAGGGAACCCTTTCTGGTGGGTCAGGCAGATGCAGAAATACATAACTATAATGAAGGCGATATGTAGTACAATTGAAGTGGAATGGGTACAGTTCTTGTCTCAAAGGTATTAGCACTGAACCTAATTAGGATATGCAGGTGGTGCTCAAAGAAAACTTCCAGAAGATCATGACCCCTTACCTCTAAAATTTTTTGAGCACATAAAATATGATGAATACAGTCCTGTTTCCCATGGATTGTCACATCAAGCCTGACAATAAGAATGTGGACACACAAATAGTGGCTGAACTACAATGGAAGACAGAATTTTGCAGTTGCTGTTTAAAAGTGGAATATTATATTGGAAATAGCGTCAGGCCTGCCATTGGATTCAGGTCCCACCTCTGCCAGATAGCAATTATGTCACCTTGATTTTTTATTTATTAATTTAAGCTGTGGGTTTTTTTTTCTTTATAGAATTAATAATTGAACTTGTTTCTTTAATCTCTAGGAGTTTCCTAACACAGAAAACAGGAGTCTTGGACAAATTAAAAATATATAGAGAGGGTTATAATATTTACCATATATAAAGAAGCACTGGACCATATAAAGGTAAAATTTGTTTTTGGCTAGAATTATAAATCCTTCAGGATAATGTTAATTATCTCATGTTTATAAAAGCCTNGACAAATTAAAAATATATAGAGAGGGTTATAATATTTACCATATATAAAGAAGCACTGGACCATATAAAGGTGAAATTTGTTTTTGGCTAGAATTATAAATCCTTCAGGATAATGTTAATTATCTCATGTTTATAAAAGCCTCTGTTTGGGAGTTTACACACATACAAGTAATTCCATACATATATATGTATGCATATAATGAAAATGAAGAATAATCCTTTTTACTAAATACCATTTTAATAAGTTAGTATCTTTAAAACTGAACAATGCATGAGAGAAAATCATGTGAGTGCCTTAGTGGTGAAAATATTGGGAAGCACGTGATTTTCAGGCTCCTATATCTTCTACTTATGAATATATGATTAACAAGACCATATACATTATTGCATAGACTGTGAGAAGGAGAATATGTAAAACTGGATGCAAAACGAATATGGACCTTGAAAATAAAAATGTTCTCCTAGTTATTATCACAATGGAAAGATCTCTAAAGAGAAATTATTTAAATTTAATCAAATGGCAGCTGAGCTAGGATATTTCAATAGAACTCATATCCATGACCTTGACTGAATCTCTAATTTGAAGTTTCCAGCATAAGAAACAGCAGAGTGTGTCAGGATCTGAATTTGTCATTTCCTCAAAGTGGGGATCAGGAAAAGTATGTTCCAGGTATACCGGGAGACATTAAAGAAACTTTTAAGACTGCCTACAGACTGCCAAGTTACTCTTGTTTGGTAAATGTATTTATATTGTTTTTTGCCTCATGGCTGAGACTTAGGGCTGAACATGCAGCCAGCACTCATCACTGCATTCCTGACACTGCACGGAACTTCCCTCCTTGATTATTTGCTTAATGCAAGCTTGTCACTTTTTCCTGTCATTGCCTCTCAGGCTCTGAGGACATTTTTCTGAACAATGGTTTATTTGTGGTTGGTACCTGTGACCTGAGTAAAGTCTTACTTCTTGCTGAGTGCTGGTCAGGATTACTGAATTCTGCTTGCTCATGAGCTGGCAGAAGCTGATAACAACACACAACACACAGGCTCTGGGATCTGAACTATAAAAAACTTTTACCTGAATTTCCAAAGGTTCATGAATAATAGAATCAGGCAACTCACTACACAAACTCACTATACACTATCCATTTTGTGAATCAAATTGAAAAGCATAATAGGGTAAGATTTACAGTCAATGAAGAATAAATTTGTCTTTGAAAATCATATTGATGGCACAACATGTACTGCCCTTCTAAAACAGTATTGGGATTATAGCAAATCTGTCTTGCACACTCTCCAAATAATTTCCATACTGCCAGGAAATACCATCCCCTCTTCTAATCATCATACCTTCTGG